>NC_061114.1:20251370-20326147 GCF_002878395.1 Capsicum annuum
CCCCCCCCCCCCAACCCAACCCGGCATTCAACCAGCTGCCGCCCGGTCCCCAGCCGCCAACTTGGTCTCCAACAGGCCGACACTCCGCCTGCACCCGCCACGCCGTCTCCAGCAGCCGCAGCCCCAAGCGAAATCCGGTGACTTCTAACCTTTGTTATTTCGTTATTTCATATTGCATTTTAGTTCATTCTTTCATATTCCATTCTTAGTACTATGCTCGTAGTAGCCCGTGTACCTTGACTTGCGTGGGATTTGTGAACATTGCCTGTTGTCTGTTGTCTGTTGTTGCTGTTGCTGTGGTCGCTTCTTAGTTTTTGCTTCGGGAGTTTCCCTTTGAACGTGTGTGTGTCTGGTATCTCCTTGCTGCTGCTTTGATATTGCCACCGGGTATATCCTTATATTTTCCTACTTTTTCGTGTAGTTGTGGCTGTGGGTGGTAATGGGTGGTTAGGGTCATGTCCGAGGGGGTTGGGGCGTGGGGCTGTGGTGGGGGCGGGAGATGGGGAGAGAGCGGGAGTGGGTGGGAGGCCAAGGTTTGGCCGAGGGGGGGTAGTGGGGGGCGCGTGGATAGCGACGGTAGGCTGAGGGTTGGGTCTTGGAATATAGGGACCCTTCAGGGGAAGTCCATAGAGCTGGCGAAGATTCTTAGGAAGAGAAGGATCAACCTTGCGTGTGTCCAAGAGACAAAGTGGGTAGGGTCTAAGGCTAGGGATGTGGACGGTTACAAGCTGTGGTACTCTGGGAGCGACAGGCGTAGGAATGGAGTTGGCATCTTGGTAGATGAAGAGCTTAGAGGCCAGGTAGTGGAGGTGAAGAGGATCAACGATAGGTTGATGACTATTAAGTTGGTCATTCGGGGGTTTACCCTGAACGTGTGTAGTGCCTATGCGCCGCATGTGGGATCGGAGGGGAGGAGAAGATGCGGTTCTGGGAGGCTTTGGAGGAGGTGGTGAGAGGCGTGCCCAGTTCGGAGAAGATTGTTGTAGCAGGGGATTTCAACGGGCACATCGGGGCGCTACCGGGAGGCTTTGGGGATGTGCATGGTGGTTTTGGTTTTGGGGAGAGAAATGAAGAGGGTGCGACCCTATTGGAGTTTGCGAGGGCGTTTGGGCTGGTGGTGGTGAACTCGGGCTTCCCGAAGAAGGACGAGCACCTGATCACTTTTCGGAGCGCGATAGCCAGGACCCAGATTGACTTTTTGTTGCTTAGGAAAGGGGATAGGGCGTTGTGTAAAGACTGTAAAGTCATCCCGAGTGAGAATCTTTCGACTCAACATAGGCTCTTGGTTATGGATTTGGGTATAAAGAAGAATAGAAAGCGGAGGAGTAAGGAGAGTAGACCGAGAATTAAGTGGGGCGGCTTGACGCCAGTGAATGCGTGGGAGATAGGGGAGAGGTTGGCGGGAATGGGGGTGTGGGAGTGTAGGGGAGACGTGGATAGTATGTGGGACAGGGCGGAAACGTGCATCAGGGAGAATGCAAGGGAGGTGTTGGGTGTTTCTAGGGGCCGGGCCGGACATCATCGGGGGGATTGGTGGTGGAATGAAGAGGTGGGGAAGAAAGTGCAGACCAAGAAAGAGGCGTATGCTAAGTTGGTGGAAAGTAAGGACGAAGAAGAGAAGCGGGTAAACAGGAAAGAGTACAAGCTAGCGAGGAAGGAGGCGAAGTCAGCGGTCACGGCAGCTAAGACGGCCGCTTTTGAGAGCTTGTATGCAGGGTTACAGGGGAAAGGAGGGGAGAAAAAGTTGTTTCGATTCGCTAAGGCTAGGGAGAGGAAGGGTCGTGACCTCGATCAGGTGAGGTGCATTAAGGGGGAGGACGGTAGAGTGTTGGTGGAGGACGGTCACATAAAGAAGAGATGGCAGTCGTACTTTCATACGCTCTTGAATGACGAGGGGGACAGAGCTATTGTGTTAGGGGAACTGGAGCACTCAGGGGAGTGTCGGGATTTTAGCTATTGTAGACGTTTTAAGGTAGACGAGGTTAGACAGGCAGTCCGCAGGATGCGAAGGGGTAGGGCGACGGGGCCGGATGAGATACCGGTGGAATTTTGGAAGTTCGTTGGAGAGGCTGGTGTAAGGTGGTTGACTGCATTGTTCAATGAAATTTTCAGGACGGCAAAGATGCTCGAGGCGTGGAGGTGGAGTACCATGATCCCCCTCTATAAGAATAAGGGGGACATTCAGTGTTGCAATAACTATAGGGGGATTAAGTTACTGAGTCACTCTATGAAGATATGGGAGAGAGTGGTCGAGGTGAGGCTGAGACGGATAGTGTCTATTTCGGAAAACCAGTTCGGATTTATGCCCGGCCGCTCGACGACGGAGGCAATCCACCTGGTACGGAGGTTGGTGGAGCAGTATAGGGAGAGGAAGAAGGATCTGCACATGGTGTTCATCGACCTGGAAAAGGCGTACGACAAAGTCCCCAGGGAAGTGCTTTGGAGATGCTTGGAGGTGAGTGGAGTACCGCAGGCATATATACGAGTAATTAAGGATATGTATGAGGGAGCGAAAACCCAGGTGAGGACGGCGGGAGGAGACTCAGAGCATTTCACTGTCCTGACAGGATTGCATCAGGGATCTACTCTTAGTCCCTTTTTGTTTGCGTTAGTAATGGATGTGTTGACGCGGCGTATCCAAGGGGAGGTGCCGTGGTGTATGCTTTTTGCAGACGATGTAGTCCTGATAGATGAGACTCGACGGGGTGTGAATGACAAATTAGAGTTGTGGAGGCAAACTCTGGAGTCTAAAGGGTTCAGGGTGAGCAGAACCAAGACAGAGTATGTGGAATGTAAGTTTAATGACGTGAGGCGGGAGAATGAGGTAGTAGTGAGGCTAGAAGCACAGGAGGTAGGGAAGAGGGATAAGTTCAAGTATCTCGGGTCCGTGATCCAGAGTAACGGTGAGATTGACGAGGATGTCTCGCACCGTATTGGGGCGAGATGGATGAAGTGGAAACTCGCATCGGGGGTGCTGTGTGATAAGAAGGTGCCGCCCAAGCTTAAAGGCAAATTCTATAGGGTGGTAGTCCGTCCGGCCTTGCTGTATGGAGCGGAGTGTTGGCCAGTTAAGAACTCCCACATCCAAAAAATGAAGGTGGCAGAAATGCGGATGTTGCGCTGGATGTGTGGACTGACCCGAGGGGATAGAGTTCGGAATGAGACTATCCGGGAGAAGGTTGGTGTGACTTCAGTGGAGTGTAAGATGCGGGAAGCACGATTGAGATGGTTCGGACACGTGAAGAGGAGGGGCATGGATGCCCCGGTCCGTAGGTGTGAGAGGCTAGCGTTGGATGGTTTTAGACGGGGTAGAGGTAGACCGAAGAAGTACTGGGGTGAGGTGATTAGGCGGGACATGGAACAGTTACAGCTCACCGAGGACATGACCCTAGATAGGAAGGGCTGGAAGATGCGAATTACGGCAGAGGATTAGGGCCAGTTCGGGTCGCTAGTGTAGGGAATTAATTGGTGGGGGTGTATTCCTGTTATGATTCTGTATTCAGTGTTTCGTGTTCCGTGTTCCATGTTTATTACGAATCTGTGTGCTTTCCTCTGCTTTATTATTCCTGCATTCCTGCTTTACTCTGTTTTATATTCCCTATGGGTGCCGTATCTATGTTATGTCATCTGCTGCTGTGCTGTACTATGTGTTTGTGTGATATCTCGTGACTTGAGCCGGGGGTCTTTCGGAAACAGCCTTTCTACTTCATCAGAGGTAGAGGTATGGACTGCGTACATCTTACCCCCCCAGACCCCACTAAGTGGGAATACACTGGGTTTGTTGTTGTTGTTGTTGTTGTAATATTATTCATAGTTCCTGGAGTTCTTCGGCTGGCGGCAAATTTTTCACCGTAGAGCTCGCCGAAATCGGAGTTCTTCGGCTGGCAGCATAAATGACCTATTTTTAGGTTTACACACTGATTTTTTGTGTATTAGTTATCAAATTTCAGAAGTTTCTGCTAGAGAATAGCGAAAAAACAATAAGAACACAGGAGAGTAAGCGGCTGGCTTGTATGTGGGATAAGGGATAATAATTTCGAGATTAAATACAGTATTATTTTATCATTTCTCATAAAAATGGAGGCAAGAGCGCACACAGCGTGTGCTATGTGGATTAGGCGCACCTTACCCGTTCGAACCATGTTCTAGGCAAAAGTCTGGTTTTGAGTAGAGAGAGATTGGGGGGGGGGGGGGGGGGGGGGGGGGGGGGGGGGGGGGGGGGGGGGGGGGCCTTATCCTGTAGAAAGAATTTGATCTAAAAATGGAGGCAATGCTAGCTGCTATGAAGGTAATCTGGGTTTTAGAACTGATAAGAAAGTTAAACAAGGTTGTGGATTTTCTTGGTCCGAGATTAGTGATAGATATAACATAATTAGGGATGTCAGATTCTTTTTCCTCTTGCTTTAGACTTCTAAGTAAGGATATAATATGCTTATGTGCAATTGGTAATCAATACAACATGTTTTAAAACTCAAGAGTACTATTGGCTACTGAAATCAACAACAAGTATTAACTTGGTTACTGGTTTCATCTTCTGCACTGCAGAAGTTAAAATGTAGTACTATTTTAGAATTTATGTTTATCAACTTTTCTTTTAACTTGCAAGTTGGGATATGCCAGAATTAAGTTTGGGATAAAATATAGATATCATGTTTGGTTGACGGTTTAAATTTATTTTGTCAACCAAACAACATACCCAGTGTAATCCCACAAGTGGTGTATGGAGAAGATAGAGTGTAGTAGACCTTACCTCCAACTTAGAGGTAGAAGTTGTTTCCGATAGACCCTTGACTCAAGAATTTTACCCCAGGCTTATTCTTGGGATATCCATCTTACCCATCAAACTTGGGATTATGTTGTCCAACCTTTCGTGTGAGATAACTTAGTTCAAGGATTATAATCCCGAGATAATTTGATCCGCCAATGAGACGACCCTTGGTAATCAAATTCTGAAACTTTCTACTAGAGAAGAATAAAAAGGAGTAAGAACACATGAGAGTAAATATACATCATTCTGTACTGAGGTTTTAGTGCTTGGCATGAAAGACATAAATTTGTTTGTCATTTTGTAAGTGTTTGTTTATAGCCAACCTAAACGAATCTTGGGTTGAGACGCAGTTGATTCATTGATTTTCTGAGCATTTCTAACTATTCAGAGAAATCAATTTCATTCTCTAATCGTCCACGATCCAAGCATTTGAAATCCATTAAGTTGAAATATCCCTTAAATCCAAATTTTTCTATCTATATGGGCCACGTAAGGTTAATAACATTCTCTTTAGTCAGGATTAGTGTATAAAGAACTTGACAACTAATATCTCCAACTATGGGTATTGTTTATGTTTTCTGATTTTAAGTTGTAACATCTGAGATTGAGATTGTTGTTGATGAATTGGAACTTGGTAATTTCATTTTCTGTATAGTTTTGTGCAGAAGGGAGAATATCTTCGGTTTTCTGCTGGGGTATACCAAACTACTATATACCTTTGAAACTACATCATTTCATAGAGAGAAATCTTCTTCTTTTTCTCCTGCAATCTGAAGGAATGTCAAAGGTTAGAGACAGAACGGAAGATTTTAAAGATTTTGCACGTCGATCAGCATTGTCTTTGGGATATGATGAGGTAAATTAACTTATTCAGTTTATTGTTTTTCTCTATTTTTGGTCGAAAGAATTATATAGAGTGTTGTGAAATGTCTTGAACAATCTTCATGCTCATATGACCCCTACAGTCCGTTGCCCTATTACATAGAGTCTGATCGTGCATATAGCTTCAGTAATTTCCTTATGCATCAATTGTTCACACTGTCCCTGGATCAGATGCTCGCTTCTATTATTAAACTGATCAATAATTTGTGTGGTAATGTCTAAGCTATTTTTTTCTCATTGCAGAATGCAGATGATTTGTAATTCTCTTGTTTGCATGAGACCTAGTATTCCATATAATTAAAGTTCAACTTTCTCTTTCCCCACCCCCTATTTTTACTGCATGTCATACTACCGTGGTTTATATGTCCTCTGAACTAAAGTGTTTTCTGACAGTCTAAGACAGCTGCCTTATTGGCATCTTTTATCATGCATAAACCTCGGCATAGGTCAGGATTCACCAGAGCTGCTCTTAAAACGGTAATATATTTTTTACACCTAATGCTTATTTTCTTTTGTTATGTTGCTTGAGCTTTAGATTTTGTATCTTTTTGTTCATAAATAATCACAAGCCAAAAATCCTTTTCATAAACTTTCATTTGTCAGCTGGAGAGCATTGGGACTGTAGAGCAATTTTTGATGAAACACAAGAAGGATTATGTTGATTTGCACCGTACGACTGAACAAGAGAGGGATAGCATTGAGCATGAAGTAAGGTTACATACTTTGATATTTTTTTTTCCTTTTTCTTTGTTTGAATTTCAAAACAGGACGTGTGTTGATGTACATAGATATATTTTATTATTTTTGCTGATCTCTTGCCAAATATATATTGATGAAAACAAAGGGGTATTTCAGTTTGCAAATAGGATTTAGCTGTCTAACAAGGGTGAGGTTGGAGTCGGGATTACCTATCCGAGACAATTATACTGTTTTTCCTCTATTAGCTGGTAATATGCAATTTTAAAAAATATTAATATACTTTCAATTTTAAATTAGTTGGGACAGCAATAGGAATCTTTTATATCTATCGCCGCTATATTTGGATCCATTTTATTTTAATACTTATAAAGAATTCTTTTAAGGGAAATTAGGGGTTAGCTGAAATTATACAGCAACAACAACAACAACATACCTAGTGTATTCCACATAGTGGGGTCTAGGGAGGGTAGAGTGTACGCGGACCATACCACTACATCAGATGAAGTAGAGAGGCTGCTTCCGATAGGCCCCCAGCTTAGGACCGATAGCAGTATAATAGACACAAAACATAAATGCATATAAACTAGTACAATCTGCAAAATAAACTAACGCCACTAGCCATAAGATAATACTACAACCACAAGATAATACTAAAAACTATCTATCTGAAACCATAGACAACACTCAACACTACACACAAGAAACTTCATACCCAAATAAAGAATGCTCCCCTATTGTTACCGACACACCCTCACTCCCTAACCCTCTATCCTAATCCGCGTTCTCCACACCTTCCTACACCTTTCTATCAAGTGTCATGTCCTCCGTAAGCTATAACTGTTCCCTATCATGCCTAATCACCTCCTTCCAATATTTCTTCGCCTACCTCTACCCCGCCTAAAATCATCCATAGTTAGTGTCTCACACCTCCGCACTAGAACATCAGAGCCCTTCCTCATCACATGCCCGAACCAACGTAACTTTACTTCTCGCATCTTGTCCTCCACCGAGGCCACTCCCACCTTCTCCCGAATAATCTCATTCCTTATCCTATCTTTCCTAGTATGGCCACACATCCATTGCAACATCTTCATCTCCGCCACCTTCAACTTTTGGATGTGGGAATTCTTAACTGGCCAACACTCCGCTCCATAATCCTAATCAATTGGTGTCGTCCATATGGTTTTTATCCTTCCACTGTGTTACGTGCTTACAACTTTATTCTAAGTCTACCTCGTATCTTTTAGAACTTTCGATAACTGTAGTATCACATCTTTGAAGTAGTGCTTTTAGAGGTTTATGTAGGACTGCCCTAATCATCTCAGATGATATTCTCTTATGTTATCCTTTATGTACGCTGCTTACCCTTTCTGTCGAATGAGGTCATTTATCATCTTGTCTAATTGTGTATGGCGTTTGTCAGTCTTAACATCTATATTCATGCAGCACTCATCTTGTGGGCATGTTGGCTTTGAGACGAAACATATTTTTTGGTAACTGTCAGTATGTTACCAATGTGAAAGTGTAAAACCAATATAGCTAAAAAGGGACAGTGCAGTATGGACCAAGTCCCAGACTTGCACTAACAAAAGCTCAAAAAGTTCTAGTTATCTCGAGAGTGCTAAGGATAAAAGTTTAGGCCAGCTATACATCTAACCAGTCTAGTAGTACTTATTCTTACATGAAACTCTTGTTTTACTTGTCTCACCACTTGCTCACGTAATCTGCCGGCTGTCTTGAACACTTGGGCATTCCTTTCTAACCAAATGTGATAGATACAAGCTGCCAAGACGATCCTGCATGCCTTATGTTTCACATTCCTTCCCTTTGCATGTTGTGTTTCCCACACTATCTCTTGTTTCCAGTCAAAGGCTACCCTGGTTATCCCTTGCCATTATAGCAGCAGTTGCCATACTCTCTTTGCAAACACACATTTGAAGGGAGTGCGATCAGTATCTTCAATTCTTTTTTTTTGGATAACGGTGGTGTCCGGGCCAGCTTGCGCGCACCTCGACTAATTCCACAGGATACCTGGCACCTCCCACCAGCAATAGGTTGCTAGGTACCAGGTAACTCTGTCCACCAAGGCTAAAACAGATGGGAAGAAATCACTTAGTGTTTTTTTGATGGTCAACGGTCAACGGTCAACCCAACTTCATTAAACCACTAGGCCACACACTTGGGTGCAATATCTTCATTTTCAGCATGATATAATGGATGTTTCATGTCATCGAGGTTGGCCCAACAAGCAATCCTATCCTTTGTTTGCAGCCTCCTATGTAGAACCAAGAACAGGATAAACACCCATTTAGGGGCCCCACATTGTTACAAATCAACCTTTGGATACTCTTCCCTTATCAGTACATACATTTTCTTGATGGAGTAAGTAATCATCATCGCTGCTCTTTCAGTTATTCCAGCTTGGGTAAAAGACTGACTGGCTTTGAGTATTTTCTTCACCATCCAAGACGCCTGATTAGGTTGAGTCTCCCACACCGTGCCCCTTGACATAATATGAGTGGATCCACCTTATCCACAGGGTATCTTTCTTCATGCACATGTTCCAAAGCAATTTAGCAAGTGCTGCTTGATTCCATTTGTAGACATCTAGTATGTTGAGTCCTGCTGACTTAAGCAAGCTTAATATCTCCCAAGCAACTAGGGGGGACCTCCTGGATAATTTACACCCCCTTTCCATACGAATGATCTTGATGAGGTTTCCACCATCTGCACCACCTTCTTAGGCAGTACAAACACCTGCAACCAGAACATCTGGATTGAGAACGAAACAGACCTCACTAATTGTAGCCTAGCAGCTTAATTAAGGAATCTGGTTGTCCAAGCTGTGATTTGACTAAGCATTTTATCTCACAGAGGATTGCATTGCACAACTAATAATCTCTTGGTGGTTAGTGGGATGCCCAAGTATCTGAATGGAAAATCACCCCTGCCGAAACCTGAAGCTACCAGAATATCATGTCAGGTATCAATCCCAACCCCTCCAAAACCAGAATGTTATTGGTCTCAAAATATTTCTTTAGCACTTGCCTTTCTCTTTGTTAATTATCATCCGCATAGACATCTTGTAACATGCCTCTATTTCAACCATCAAATTTTCTTTATACAGTACGTTTTCATCTTTGATGTTATTCTTTTGGAAAACTGGGTCTGTACATCTGAATTATATGATCTTACCATGCATGATTTCTCTAAGAGTTATTCAAAATGAAGTCTATTGGTATGAAAGACGTAACATTTTCCACGGTTTAGGTATGGATCTAGTAAAAGAGTAAATTTAACATATTAACACTCCAAAAAAGAATCTCCCTTTTTTTGGTTTGGGTGGCAGGGACAACTAAGGACACTGAATGCCGAAAGTGATTGTGGGTCCTTATCCACAATTCCCATTTCCCAAACTCCTTATTCTGGACTTTGAATAAGTGTTAAGCAGCTCACTGCTCTATTAAGAGCGTTAGGTTAGCCCACATTTGTGGTTTTCAAAACCAGGAGAAGCACCAGGTGTACGATGGAATAAATTGGTCCCGATACACATGTTGAACATTTTTCTGAAGTTTGATCTTATATATAGTAATGAGCTTCTTGTTTTATATTTTAATTATGATATATTAGAACAAGGGGGACATCCAGAGTTGCAACAACTATAGGGTTATTAAGTCATTGAGTCACACTATGAAGATTTGGGAGAGTGGTTGAGCGGGGGTTGAGGAGGATAGTGTCTATTTCAGATAATCAGTTTGGATTTATGTCCGGTCGTTCGATGACTGAGGCAATTCACCTGGTGCGAAGATTGGTAAAGCAGTATAGGGAAAGGAAGAGGGACTTACATATGGTGTTCATCGACTCGGAGAAGGCGTACGACAAAGTCCTTGGGGAGGTTCTTTGGAGATGCTTAGAGGTGAGTGGAGTCCTGGTGGCGTACATCAGATTGATTAAAGACATGTATGATGGAGCAAAAACTCAGGTGAGGTCGGCAAGAAGAGATTCAGAGCATTTCCCTGTCGTGATAGGGTTGCATCAGGGATCGACTCTTAGTCCGTTTTTGTTTGCGTTGGTGATGGATGTGTTGACGCGGCATATTCAAGGAGAGGTGCCTTGGCGTATGCTTTTTGCAGATAATGTAGTTTTGATTAATGAGATGCACGTGAGCGCGGGGGGTGGGTGGGGTGGGGGTGAATGATAAATTGGAGGTTTGAAGACAAACCCTTGAGTCTAAAGAGTTCAGGTTGAGTAGGGCCAAGACAGAATATATGGAATGCAAGTTTAGTGACTTGAGGCAGGAGAACGAAGTGGTAGTAAGGTTGGATTCCCAGGTTGTTTGTAAGAAGAACAGTTTTAAGTATCTCAGGTCTATGATTCAGGAGAATGGAGAGATTGACGAAGATGTCTCCCACCATATTGGGGCAGGATGGATGAAATGGAGGCTCGTTTCTGGAGTGTTGTGCGATAAGAAGGTGTCGGCCAAGCTTAAGGGCAAATTCTACAAAGTGGTAGTTCGTCCAGTCATGCTGTATGGAGCGGAGTGTTGGCCTGTCAAGAACTCCCACATTCAAAAGTTAAAGGTGGTGGAAATGCGGATGTTGCGTTGGATGTGCGGGCTTTCTAGGAGTGATGGGGTTAGAAGTGAGACTATCCGGGAGAAGGTGGAAGTGGCTTCGGTGGAGGACAAGATGCGGAAAGTTAGGTTGAGATGGTTTGGGCATGTGATAAGGAGGGGCACGGATGCCCCAGTTCGTAGGTGTGAGAGGCTAGCTTTGGATGGTTTTGGCAGAGTAGGGGTAGGCCGAAGAAATACTGGAGAGAGGTGATTAGACGTGACATGGAGCAATTACAGCTTACCGTGGACATGACCCTAAATAGGAAGGTATGGAGGACGCGAATTAGGTTAGAAGGCTAGTGCATGTGGGGGGAGTCGTAGCCAGTAGTTAGGAGAGCTTTGGGGTAGCCGGGCTGGTAGTCTTAGGGCTATGTTCAAAGGTTGGAGCTAATAGTAGGAGGGTATGGGGGTGGGGGGTGCCTTGGTTCGTCAGTGGAGGGTATTACTTTGTGGGTGTCTTATTTTTGCTATTTCTTCTTGTTTCATACGTTATTACGACTTTGATTATTATTCTTTGTCTTGAGCCGGGGGTCTACCGAAAACAACCTCTCTACTTCTCCGGAGGTAGTGGTATGGAGTGCATACATTTCACCCTCACCAGAGCCCACTATGTGGGAATACACTGAGTTTGTTGTTGTTGCTGTTGTTGACTAGTTGACTCTAGTCCAGCAATAATCTAAATCCTGGAAAATTACTATGAAAATTGAAGGATGAAAGCCAATTGAAGCTGAATTGGTGGTTACAGTACTCTAAATCCAAGTTTGACTATAAACTGATGAGCAAAGGCGTATCCAAAATTTTAAGATTATGGGTGCACTAAGTTACTGTTTGGTTTGATTTCATATATAAAATATTATCATGAGAACAGCTTGATGGAGCAAGCTATAATTATTAATAGTATCACCTATGTTGCTCATAGCCTCGGACTTTTCAAAAATATCGACGGGTGCGTGTCGAATACTCCAAAATAGTGTATTTTTGGAGGATCCTACACGGGTGCGGCGATATTTTTGGAGAGTATGAGTAACATAGATTATCACAACAAAAAGATCATTCGCTTTACAATTATTCTTAGCAAATTTTCATGCTTTAAACGCGATCTATAATAGCTAGTCATTATTTGATGAAAATCCACTTTACAAATCAAAGTAAAAATTGATGGAAAAAACAAGGGAAACGATAATGGAATTAGGGAAAGGGTGACTTTATTTGTAAAAGTATTGCTGAAGAGAAGCATCTGAAGGAGATGGGAAGTATGACTTTTAGAGATCGCAAAAAAGAAGAGAAAGAAATGTCAAAAAATGAAATTAAGGTCAAGGAAACAAAAGAAACATAATAGAAGGAAGACAAAAAAAAAACAGCAGACAGGGAGCAAAAATGAGAAGAAAGAAAAGGAAAGATAAGAAAGAATAGCCAAAAACAAGAGAGAAACAGAAAACTGGACTATCTTGATAACAAAGGTGCATGCAGCGACCAGTGCACCAAATTGGTATCTTGTGCATGGGTTACACACTTTAAAGTATTATCAGGAATTGCAGTGTTATCAGTCTCGTAAGGGGTGTATAGGCTCACGTGAACCCATTCCGCCCAGGTAAATCTGCCCGACTATGACCGACCGAATTGACACTTCTGCACCAAGGTGCTGTGTTTGATTTATTTTCCTGCCGTTTACTATAGTAAATTTCTTATGAGAGGTTGAAAATTACATCTTTGTTTAATCCCTTGAAATGTTTGATAAAATTATGTCTTCCTTTCCTCCTTTGTCAAGTTTGACATCTTTTAATAAACTTTTGAGTCACGAGAAAGAGATCCTTGTCCACCTTTGTGGTTGACTGCTTCTTGTGCAGCTTTGTTTTGAATGCTAATGCACTTTTTCGAGATTGTGAAGTTAGAGTTTAAAAAAAAAATTAGAAGATTCCTACTGACAACTTTCTGCAGGTTACTATTTTTGTAAAATCATGCAAAGAGCAGATAGATGTTCTCAGAAATAGTATAAACGAGGAAGATGCAAATTCAAAGGGATGGCTTGGATTGAAGGGTGACAATCTGAATGCTGATACTGTAGCACACAAGCATGGAGTGGTATGATTGCTACATTCAATATAGTCATCAAATATTCTATAATTTGATTAGGACTGCTTCCTGATATATCTTTTCCCACTTACTGCTGGTATTTGGAAATTCTGAAGTAACTTCATTGATACTGATTGAATTTCGGTTATTATTAGGTGATCTGTGATGCTAGAGGAGTTAATGTTGTGTCCTTGTCTTTGATATGATTCTGTTTGTAGAATACTCTAATATCCATGTGAATTCTTTTGATAGTGTTCCATGTGCCTATGTTAGATACTTCAATTTAAATATTAATTTTCATTTTCCTATTTGGAAAGTCTGATCTTTTAGTGTAATTTTCTACAATCAGTAGAATACTGTCATATCGCAATTATTTATCCGCCATTCTCTGCTGGTTTTTCATACTTACGAATAGCCTATTTTAAATAAAGAAATTATTGAAATGATTTCTGATGTTAGGGTAATAATTCACATTTGTTTTCGTTATGATTCCATTAGTAGAGTAACCATGTTACTATTTTAAATTTGGATCTTTTAGTGCTGCTGATTTTGTTTCCCTGATGTTGCTTCTTAGAAAGTGGATGTATTATGTGGTGGTTCTGTGATTTGCACATCTTCGAGTCGTATTACCATACTTGGAGTAATTGAAGTCACTAGTTTGTGGTGATTATTAATACCTGTTGATAATGTAAATATAGTTTTTCAACCTAATCTATATTCTGAAATCAGATGAAAGTATGTCTAAAGCTGTTTCCTTTACTTGTTTTCAAACTGCCCTGTGTCCCGCTAAGAGTGAAGCTGAGGATGTAAAAGGAAAAAAAAAAAGATCTTTTAGAATAGAGTGCCAAGGCATTTGAAAGCATATTTCTTCTGGTTTATCATGAGATCCACAGTAGATGAAAATCCAGTAGTGTTATATATACCTAAAGGTGCACTCTGTGCTTGTGATTCTTGGAGTTTTGATGCATATCTACATATTTATTGTTTGTTTTTACACTACAGGTTTTAATTTTAAGTGAAAAGCTACATTCGGTCACATCGCAGTTTGACCAGTTGCGGGCAATACGCTTTCAACATGCTATTAACCGAGTGACACCAAGAAAGAAACGTAAGAACACTACCAAATCAAATGCTACAGAGATCTCTGCTTCTAGTAGCTTGGATCCTGACATGAATAGGGACTCTGAGGTCAGGGACACTGATGTATCACAAGCAGCCCCTATAAGGGTCCAAGAACAACTTTTGGACGATGAAACTCGTGCGCTCCAAGTAAGTGGGAAGTTTGCCGGTAGAGGATTTAGTTCTGACAAACAAGCAAACTTCTTAAAGCTGAAATCACATATACTCCATTCCTGTATTCTTACCTAGTATGATCACTCGCATGATGCAGGTAGAGCTGAACAGTCTCCTGGATTCTGTTCAAGAAACAGAAACAAAGATGGTGGAAGTGTCTGCATTAAACCATCTTATGTCTACTCATGTTTTGCAACAGGCCCAACAGATAGAGCTTTTATATGAGCAGGTTAGGAATATTGTTGCTGTTTTACTTACTAGTTTGATAGAACTCCTGCCTACCATACTAGTTGTCATAGTATTACACTTGTAATTTCTCGTTTCTTTGTGTTTTTTCTAATATTTATTGTTCCTTGTACTTTGATTATCACATTGTTTTGTTGTAATTATTCTTCCTCCTTTAGAATGCTTTGCCAGGCCTTGTTTAGTATTTTGCCATGGCTTCTTCACTCCCATTAGTTTATTGAGCTGAGGGTCTATCGGACACAACCTCTATTCCTCCCAATGTAGGGCTGAGGTCTTTCTTCTCACTACCATCCCCATAGGCCCATAACCCACTGGTAGGATTACATTGGGTATGTTGTTGCTATAGTTGGATAGAACTTTAATCTTGTTAACATGACAAAAAGGTCACTTTTTTTTCTCTCTTTTGCTTAAATAATTCAGAGAATCTCTGCATTTTGTCTATTAAAATTCCTATATATAACCATTTCTAGTTAGTACTAACAAACATCACAATTTACGGATCTTTCATTGTTCTTCTAATCTAAACTTCCTACTGTTATGCTTTTATTTTGTTCATTAAACATTTAATCAAAGCATTCAAAGTCCCCATCTGTCTCTTGAGCTATCGCCTATCAAGGCATTGAAAGTTCCCATCTGCCTGTTGAGCTCAACAATTGTCAGACATACATGCATGAGAAGAAAAGAGTAAAGGTTAGAAGACAATGAAACAACGGGATAAGTGTCTGTATATGATCAACCTGGTTATCTTTTTTCTTGAAAGTGCACAAAACAGAATTTAGAATGATATTGTTCCATTGTCATATATGAAATGAGATTATGAAGAACTGGGGGTTCATCTAGCCGACCCTGTTTGTTTGTGCTGAAGCGTAACTTCTTCCATTGGCAGATCATGTCACTATATATTGTATCCTTCTGCTGTATGAACTTGTGTGATAATTGTATACATCACGGAAGTTCTCGGTGAAGTCCATGGCTTCTACAATTAGCTCTGAGCTTCCGTTGGTATGAATTTTATGGTTTTTCATTTCAGGCAGTTGAAGCTACTCAAAATGTGGAACTTGGTAACAAAGAACTGTCACAAGCCATTCAAAGGAACAGCAGTAGCAGAACTTTTCTTTTGCTCTTTCTGTTTGTACTTACATTTTCAATCGTCTTCCTAGATTGGTACAGTTAATTGTGGATTTTTCGCTTTTTTTTTTTTTTTGCCTTACAAGTAATGGGAGTATAGAACGTAAATTATCAAGTAAAGTGTTGTGTAACGTCACTAGAAATTTGGAGGCAGTTATTGTTTGTACTGATATTATTATTACTTGCCCATGCCCAGCAATATTGAACTTTTGTCCCAACAGTTCCACCATATTGAACTTTGATTCCACATTCAAATAATATTAATTGCGTTAACAAATACTTCTATTATAATTCAAATAACTATAAAGTAATGTATACGAGTCTGACTTTGTGTAAAAGAATTGAGATAATATCCAATTACGCTTTGAACTACATCCAAAAAGGTTATGACACATCTCAACTTTTCGAGGGTTCTATTACCTCTGAACTAATTAAAAGTGTAATTTTGACACACTTAGTGTCTATGTGGCACATACGTGACACAACACACTGAAGTATCCATGTAGGCACACGTGTGTGCCACGTAGGCACTAAGGGTGTCAAAATTAAACTTTTAATTACTTCAGGGGATAATAGGACACCCTTTAAGTTGAGGTGTGTCATAGCTTTTTTGGGTATAGTTCAGGGAGGGTAATTGGATATTTTCTTAAAAGAATTTGACGGAGAATAAATGGGTCATTTGCAATTTCGCCCCTATTTTGTGCTGGTCTTTCCTGTTAATGTTGTCTCCTCATAAATAATACTCGTAATAGTTTTTTCGTGTGACATAAAGTTGTATTTTTGAATCACAATATCCAATAATTTATGCCCCACATTACTTTGTTCTTAGTGACAAAAATTAACAATCAGTCCATTGAAGGGCAAAAATTTAAGACTAGCTAGGGCAATTTGTGAAATTTCATCTGGTAAAACTACTAATTTTTTGACCATCTTTTTTCCAGAGAAAAAAATGAGTTGGGTACCTACCAATAGAGATAGAGATACAAAAGATAAAGAGAGGAAACATGCATGCAAAAAAAGAAGCCTAGAACAATATGATTGCAAATATGCAAAAAAAGAAAGACAAAGTATAGCCCCCCTTAGTAGGGAAAGTATAATTGCTATTTTAAATGCTTAAAAAGAAAATCCCCAATCTCCATTTGTAGCCTTCTTGGTGGAATTACAAATGATGGTGTTTCCCCTACAAAGCAAGAGGAGGCAAAACCTAATAGAAAGTAGGAATTAGAAAGAAAACAAATAAGAGTAAAGGAATGTTGAGGAACATATCCAACCAACATGGATCATGGGGATGATTGAGAACTTTATCTCTTTATTTTTAATTAGAGCTATTACGTTTGAATTTGGCTTTTAAAAATGAATCTTACAGTGTGTGAATTCAAATTTAAGTCGGCCCCAATATGAGTATCGGACGCTAATAAAATAAAAGAAAGAAATCTATTTCTTTATCTTCTTAATAATTGAAAAATCTTTGAATCAATATTATCAAAAGTTGATGAATAGTGTCCACATTTTACTCTTCGCTACTTAAATATCAAACTTTATCTATAAAAGATTTCAAGTCATGATGTGCATCTAATTTAGACATCACGTTTTATGCTTTTACCACTAAATCAAAATCCGGGAGAAGAATTAAAGTTCAAGTCAATTCTTTCTGTTTTTTTTTTTTTTTTTTTGAGTATAGTGAAAGTAATAGATATCATATCATGAGTGGATTTCTATTAGCAATTCGATTATATCTTTTTTGTCCATAAGAAACACCATTGATATTTTTCCCTCTTTTCTTTTTCCTTTTGTGTGGATTTCTCTTTCTGAAAGCTAAAAGCACACCTTCTTCAAGTGGGATACCTCTGCCAGAGGCAGATCTAGAATTTAAAGGCCGTGGATTTTCAACTTATAATTTTTATCACTAGATCAATAACACACTTTGTTTGTGGGTTCCAACTTATAATTCTTATATATTTACTAGTTTTTTCAATATAAATTCAAGAACCAAACGAAAGTTATGGATTCCCAGAAACCCACACTTTATATTGTGCATCCGCCCCTGACCTCTACTTATGGTTGATGGTCTTGGTTTAGTAATAACATCTGATTACGTAAAGAATTCTTTTTCTTTTAGGTGAAATACATCGATAACCTTTTAAATTTATCAATATACTTTTTTAATGTTTAAATTATCATTTATTTTAATTAAGCATCTAAATATATACATGATTACGTATTTTATTAGATACCTTCAACTTAAATCTTTTTTTGTAAAATACATATATATATTTTCAAGCGTTGATTTTGTAGATAAGTAAAGCACATAAAATATGTCACCTTCTTAATTGTAAATTTCACTAGAACACGCATGGAGTTCTATTGCTTATTGAGGGCAACACATATAATTAGGGGTGCCAGATTTTAAATAGTTAGTTGATTTATTTACGTAATAAATATTTGAGAACACGTGCAGGAGTTTTCTTTTCCTTCAAAATTTGAAAGAAACAGTCTAGCTAATAGAAATACCTTTTTATGTATTCGGGTGCTGAGGTTGCAATACAAAATGTCGAAATGAATTATACTATTAAGTTTAAGGGATTATTGATGCATTTCGCCTTCTTTTTATTTCACGTAAGTCATTTTATTATTACTTTGTTTTACAGGAATAGTACACTTTCATAATTAAAATTTATTTTAATTTTTTTTTTTTATTCTACTTGTAATAACATATTTTTAGAGTTGCAAAAATATAGTGACATGTTTAACATCACATAACTGGAAATGGTCGAGAAGGAAAGATTGAGCTTTTGGCAATGATGAGTCTTTAATAGCAAGATTGAACTTGAGTTTGTTATTAACTTCATCAATCAATTGTAATTATATAGTTGTAAATGAAGAAAAATTTCATGACTTAATCTCATAACAAATCATTACTACGTTTGTTAATACTTGATCATGCATAGTTACTTACCAAAACTATAATAACTCTCAACTGTCCTTACTTCCTCTTATAGCTAAAACCTCATAATTTCATTGTCTTTTCAAAATATCAATTGCCTTTTGCAACCTGCAACATTTGTAATTATTATTCTTGAGAGTGCAAACTACTTGTTCTCTCCATATAATAATTCTATATCTCTATCTTTGGTTTAGTAGCTGTTTGGCCATGAAAATTAAAATTTTTCGAAGTGGGAGTTGAAATTGGAGTTGGAGTTGTGTTTGATCATGTCTTTTTTGAATTTTTTTTTTACTTTTGAAAAAAAAATTAAAATATGATTTTATGCCCCAACTTTTACAAACTATCAAAATCACCCAACTAAAATTTACCTACTAACGGAAAAAGAACATAATTAGCCACTTTTATAAAAATAATTACATATACATGGTCATATTTAACGAATTTCAATTATGACATATATAATATTTACATTAGTAGCCATTTTCTCATATTTGAAAATTTTAAATATAGATGTTATATTAACAGATCACTACTTCCTATTTTTTAGGTAACAAATATTATCTTTCAAACAAATATTTTTTTTTAGGAATTTATTTAATTTATTTCCTTTATTTTCCGTTCCTAAAAATAGAAAATTATGAGTTGTTATTAAATTTTAGGGTGCCGCTAATTTATTTCTTTAATTTTCTTATACATGAAAGATTTTACTGTGTGTGAATAAATTATTTATATGTAAAACATACTTTGCATATTTATGGTATATTATATCATATACCATAAATATATAAATATGCTTAGTATGTTTCTTTATACTTTATATATTTATATATGTGTGTATATGGTATATACATGGTATAAACTTCATATATAACATACTTGGTATATTTATGTTATAAATATGCTTAGTATGTTTCTTAATACTTTATATATTTATATATGTGTGTATATGGTATATACATGATATAAACTTTATATATAACATACTTTGTACATTTCTGTTATAAATATAACACTTTATATATTTATGGTATTAATACAATACTTTATATATTTATGGGTATAAATATAATACTTTATATATTTATGAGTATTATAAATTAGCAGTTAAATAATGTCTTAAATAAGGGAGAAAAATAATGATGAGAGAGAAAAAGAGATATATATTAATTAGGATAGCATTAAATTTGAAATTATAACTATCTTATTCTTTAAAATTGTTATATACGTAATATTGAAAAACTAATGTTATAAGGAGAGTTTTATGTAAAAAATTTAAAAGATTGAGGTTATATATAATAATAATAATAATAATAAAAATTGGAATTGGAGTTGAAAAATTGTGAAAACACCAAAAACCTGTTTTCCATTTTCAGAAAATTTTTCGGAATTATTTTTTGAATTTTCATGGCCAAAAAGAAAATTTTTTTCGAAAAAAAGGAAAAAAATTTCATGGACAAATGGGCCCTTAATGTAACTTAAGAAATCATATTAATAAATTATAATAATTAATAATTTAAAATCTTTAAAATAAATAAATTGAAATAAGGTACTTTCTCCGTTTCTTTTTAGTTGTCAAGTAAAATTTTGCACAATCCTTAAGAAAAAATTCACTAAGAGGGTAATTTGATTCATATATTTCTTGTTAATTTTTTAGTCTTTCTCTATTTAAGTACCTTTTAATTCTAGAATAATTAATGCTAAAGATAAAATCAAAAAAAAGAATTATTTCTTGATTTTTTTAATTTAAATCAATAAATTTTTGAGAATAACTATTTCTAATCAGTTTTTTAAAGGCGGAGGCATAAAGCGAGGTATTTTACCTGATATGAGGCGAGGCGTAAGACTCAAGGCAATGGGGCATAAGCTTCACAGATCCTTTAATTTTTAATATTTATAAATTAATATAATTAAAAATAAATATTTTTTAAACAGATACATCACCCAAAAAAGTAACTACATCAAAATTATAATAAAATAAGTGAAATATGTATCTAAAGTTGCTTGAGTAAAATAAAAATAACAGAATTCACATAATACAATTAATCTATAAAGTCAATTTTCATATAATAAACTATTGTATTTCCTCAAAAACACAATGCAAGCTTGTGTAAAAAAAGATAACAATTAATCAATTTCCACCTTTTCGTTATTCGGTCAATATATTTACACTCATTTGTCATATATTATATTCTAAAAGAGATAAAAAAAAAAAAGTAAATAACTCAAAAGCTCTTCACGGTGCAACTTGAGAAGAGCTAAAAGAAAAGAAAGAAGTTTGGAAGAAGAAAGTACACCTAGTACCTTCTTAAATAGTGGCATCGTCGATATCCACCGGCAAATACTTTTGAAAGTGTGAATTTTAAATTTCTTTTACTTTTGATTTGAGCATTCAAGTATTTACCCATCAAATATTTCAATATTAAGTTTAAATTAGAAATTTAATAAGAAAAAGTCATTTACTTTGTAAACTTTTCTAGGTTTACGCCTAATTTGCACCTCACACTTAGACAAACGTCCCAATGCTTATAGGTGAAAGCCTTAAATTTCAGAGTTCTCGCCTTTTGATACTTTCGTCTCCCCACAATGCCTTGAGGTATTTTTAACTATGCCTCGCCCTGAGACAAACCCCATAACTATTTTTTTTAATGGAAAAGGGTCAGAAATTCCCTTCAAGTATTGAAATTGGTTCAAGAATATCCTTCGTTTATCTATTGGATCAAAAATACCCTTCCATCCATCTTTTTGGATCAAATACCCTTATAACTAACAAAAAAATTTTAAACCATAATTAGAAATTCTATTAAACATGTGGCAGCTTTTTATTGGTTGTAAATTAAATTAATTAAAATATTAAATTAAATTTGGATTCAATTAAAATGTTCTACCCAAACCCGAATTCACATTAGGAAGAATTACCTAAATGGTACTATTCCATCTGGTTTTTTCAAGTTACCTGCACTGGATATGCTTGAACTTGATAACAACTATTTCACTGGTCAGTTGCCAACGGAGGTTAACGCCAATAATCTCACTAAACTTGTACTTTCCAACAACTGGATCACTGGGACCATACCTCCATCAATAGGGAGCTTGAATGATATGAACAGATTATCTGGTGAAATTCCTGAAGAAATGGCAAATTTAAAGAAGCTCCTGACCATCGACTTGAGTGGCAACAATTTAACAGGTGAAATCCCGAGTTCAATGGCTCTATGTTCTGAACTAACGTTGGTTGACTTGAGCAGAAACCAACTTGTTGGTGAAGTACCAAAAGAAATCACCAAATTAAAAAGCTTGAACGAGCTCAACTTGTCAAGAAAGCAACTGAATGGCGCCATTCCTAGAGAAATTGGAGGGATAAATAGTTTAACAGTTTTGGATCTTTCTTACAATGATCTTTCTGGAAGGAGACCGACCAACGGACAGTCAAAGTTCTTCAGCGGCAGGTCTTTTGAAGGAAATCCGAAACTCTGTTTCCCCCGAGCTACTTTTTATCCGTCGGCTTCCAATTCACCACAAAAAACGGCCACCAAATTCGTTCTGGGAAGTTTACAATTACCCAGTTGGTGATTACAATAATCATCTTAGTCACTGTTGCATTGCTGTTGGCAGTTACTTTGTTGTTCATCAAGAAGGAAAAGTTCAAGAATTCAAAAATTTGAAAGTTAACAGCATTCCAGAAACTTGAGTTCAAAGCGATGATGTTTGGGAGTGTTTAAAAGAGGAGAACGCAGTTGGGAAAGGCGAAGTTGGCGTAGTGTATCGAGGTTCGATATCAAATGGCATCGACATTGCAATTAAGAAACTTGTAGGTCGAGGAACCAGACACCATGATCACGGTTTCTCTGCTGAAATCCAAACACTAGGAAGGATAAGGCACAGGAACATCATGCGATAACTAGGATATGTCTCTAACAAAGACTCAAACTTGTTGTTTTATGACTACATGTCTAATGGGAGCTTAGGTGAAATGTTACATGGAGCAAAAGGTGCACATTTGAAGTGAGAGACGAGGTATTGTATTGCTGTGGAAGCTGTAAAAGGATTGTGTTATTTGCACCATGATTGTTCGCTTTCGATTATTCATAGGGTTTGGGTCGGACATTTTAATTGGATCCAAATTTAATTTAATATTTTAATTAATTTAATTTACAACCAATAGAAAGGTGCATGTTATGTGTTTAAAAGAATTTCTAATAATGGTTTAAAAAATTTCTGTTAGTTATAAGGATATATTTGACCCAAAAAGTGGATGGAAGGGTATTTTTGACTCAATAGGTAATCGAAGGATATTTCTAAACTAATTTCAATACTTAAAGGGTATTTCTGATCCTTTTTCACCTTTTTAAAATACTATTTCTAAACAAGTAAGTATCATTTCCACCTTAAACTATACTCGAAAAGTCAAAGACACATTTAAACTATTGGAGTGACCTAATACACATCTAAACTATAAAAAAGTGGAACTATTTACCCTTGAAATGTCATAATCAGATTTTATCTTGAATGTGTATACACGCGCTGACACGTGTCAAACACATATTTTTTTTACTTTTTTTTTCTTTTTACCTAAATTAATCACAAGTACCCCCTTTTCCATCTCCACCACCTCTATCCATATATATATATATATATATATATATATATATATATATAAAACTTCAAAATATCATCTCCTTCAATCCTTTTTCTTTTAGTTAAAATCTGGACAAAGCCCATTTATTGATAAATAAACGGATTCGATCGGATCAAAGTAATCCACATCCGACAAATAAAATCACTTCAATCCTTTCACTGTTTCACAATCTTCCGTCATTTTGTGTGCAATTCTAGAAACCCACAACTCAATTCGGTAAAATTTGAGAAAATCATAACCCAGACCGTAAAATGCAAACACAGAACTCAATTCTTGAAAATTCAAGTAACCCACAACTCAGTTCAATAAAATTCAACAAATTTACAATTCAATTCGTAAATGCAAGAAATCCATAACTCAACTTCATAAAATTCGATAAATTTAGAATTCAATTTGCAAAATTCTAGAAACCCACAACACAATTCAATAAAATGCAAGAAACACAGAATCCAACTCGTGAAATTCAAGATACCCACATTTCAATTTTGTAAAATTCAAATTGGAAAAGGTAAAACTGAGATCTTTTTTTACAAAATCACTTTCATACCCCATTTACATGAAAGTTTACCTCGAAATAATATATATGCATGTACATAAATATTTTAATTTTAATTTATGTTATAATATTTTTTTTCATCATTTTCACATGAAAAGATTTGCATCTTACAATATTTTCATATTACTTTTATTAATGTAATCTAGTCTAGGATCAAAATAAGCACAAAAATTTTTTACTCATTGACGTCAGTTAAAGAATTCGTGAACTTTTATTGTCTTGTTGCTTTTCGTACAGCTTTTGGCTTAATAGATTTCATGTTACATCAATTCAAATTTATTTAATTTGTTCAATTAGAGATTATATACAATACATTTTTATTTAGATCAACATGTTTGATTTTTCATATCTATTTTTAGTGAAATAACTATATTTTGATTCTTAAATTAATTTGTGATAAATAAAAAAATTACATAATTGAAATATAAGGAGTACGTAAAGCCACTGCTGTGTGATTTGCCCGTATTCTTTTTACCTTCAAATAATCCAAGCTAACTACAACAAACCAAAGGCGGAAAATTTCAATTTTTACGAGTTTTGAATCCTAAAGTAATAAAATGATAATTATAGGTTGTCAATTTAATATTATACATGTTAATATAAATATTGTTTGAGTAGAACTACTGAAACTTATATTTATACTTTATTTGAGCATGAAAATCATAATTTTTCGAAGTGAGAGTTGGAGTTAAAGTTTTTTTTTTTTTTGATAACTAGAGTTGAAATTAAAATTGAAGTTAAATTTGTGTTTGACCATTAATATAAATTAAAGTTATTTTTGAAATTTGTGAAAGAGTATAAGTAAAATAAAATTAAAAAAATAAATAAAAATATTTCACGACCAAACAGCTACTTAGACTACTAGCTCCACCCCTACAAAAAACTGATTCAATTATCCAAGGCACACGATATATAGGTACAATTTTTCGGAGGTCTATATTTTATATTTTGGCTTTTTGTGACAAGTAATAATAAGGTTTATAATATGACAGAATGACAAATACCTCTTTTGCTTAAAATAAAATTGTTCAACCATACCAAAATAAAATTTCTCTTTTGACAATATCTAGTGGAAATTTAAAAAACATAGAAACCTAACCAATATTAATTAATCTCTGAAATTAAAAAACAGCGAGCAACTGCATGCATGTTAATAATATGGAACTTGCTGGAATCTTCTTCATCCTCTGTGCAATTATCAACGGCTCAGATCAATCAATACCTCTTCTTCAACACCAAATCTACGGCTCCTGTTGATTAAGAATAAAACTCTAAATCAAAAAGGGTCAGTGCACCAACACTTCTGTTGTATTGTTTCCAGGACTTGAAAGTCCATGAATTCCTAGTAATATGAGGATAATTTTGCCTGTTAGGCGCCTGGCTCCCCCCCCCCCCCCGCTTCAATTAATTTTCTATATAAGAAAAACCACCTTGATACACTAACGCTTCCGTTGCATCGTTTCCATATTTTGCATCGTTTCCATATTTTGAAATCATGAACTCATGGTCGTCAAACCACGAAAATTTTTCCACTTACAAGCTAAGGTTCCACTTCAACTACTTTTCTGTACGTAAAAGAGGCATCTCAAGGCACTAACACTTCTATTGTATTGTTTTCACCACTTGAAACCATAAACTTCTAGTTATATGATGATAATTTTGCTAGTTACGCGTTAAGGCTCTCCTTTAACTAATTTTCATTATCTGTTTACACGACTTGAACCCATCCATCCAAGTAATTTGTTAGGCTTGGCTATGAAGAATAATGGCCAATTTTTCTTGTTGATGAAATTTGGTTTGCTTAGCAATGAAGTTTTCTATAGCTTTCTGAAACTCTTCATTGCTTAATTCATCTACTTCATGCACCGACTCCGGCGGAAACTCGCCGGGATTTGTAACTTTCCGGCATTTCTCCGTCTCCGATCTCTGTAACTTTACGGAGATTTCTTCCTCCTTGTTCTCCAAATTCACCTTTACCGATTGAGTTCTCCTCGGAATATTCAGTTTCATCAATGTTTCCGGCAATACATCGTGGGAATTAGTGACTTTTCGGCATTTCTCCGTCGATATATCGCCGGAATTTGAGACTTTCCGGCACTTCTCCGTTTCCGATCTCATGAGCTTAACGAAAATTTCCTCTCTGTTTCCCTTATTCAGCTTCTCCGAATGAGTAAATGCACTGTTCATAACCGTTTCCATTTCTTCAGGACCAAATGATTCATGATTTATCACTGCACTTTCTTCAAAAATCGTCTGTTTGTCTTCGTACACAGTTTCCAACGAAGAAATTCCAAACGATATATTAGTAGAAAACTCAGCATTTTCTAGAAGCGAGCTGTAAACTTCAGCTCCGGCGACATTGTGAAACATCGAAGTGTTGTCGGAGTGGCTGCGGAACTTGAAGAGGAGAATCAGGACGATGAAGTTGCATAGGATGAAAACGAAGATAGGACTAAGTATTACACCGACGAGTTGACGGAAATACTCGCCGGAAATCCTCACAGCGAAAGGCAAACGAGTAGAAATCCACAACAACAGTAGAAGCACAAAGCAGAACTCAACAACTCGAAAAACCTTCGCAACGCATTTCAAACAGCCGAGTTTCACTTTCATAATCCCGGCATTATCCTCCGGTTTCACAACACCAACAAACTCACAAGCATCCATTGAAAGATAACAAAAATATGAGGAAATCGAACACTCCAGAACTTTACTAGAATTCCAAAAATTCGATTCTCCGAGAAAATTTGGGTAGAAAAATTTAAAAGGCGAGAAAATACAACATCATTCACAATGTGACGAAGCAAAATCTGAACATCAAACACTGAGTTCTCCTAGAATATTCGAAAGGAAAATTGAAACTCTGAGAAAATATGACGTCATTAACAACGTGACGAAGCAGAATAAAAAAAAATTGAATCTTAAACACTAAATTTACCGAGAAAATTTGAAAGGAAAATTGAAACAGCGAGAAAATATGACGCCATTCACAAAGTGACGAAGCTGTAGAATAAAAAATTTGAATATCAAACACTACCTTTCCGAGAAAAATCGAAATATCTCGGAAAGCAGGACATCGTTCACAACGTGACGAAGCTGAAGAAACTAGAATTTGAATATCAAACACTGAATTTTCCGAGAAAATTTGAAACACAGCATCATTGACAATGTGACGAAGCTGAAGAAATCTGGAATTTTCCTAGAAAATTTTGTAAGGAAAATTGAAAATGCAGAGAAATGGATATGAGGGTTTTTGGGTTTATTAGCGAAAGAGGAGGAGAGAAAAGGAGTGAGGATTTTTTGGATTTATTTGCAGTGAGCTCGGGAATATGCTTAGGCGTTTTCTTATATAGTAGTAGCAGTAGTACGACTCAATTAAGCAACCAAAAGAAATGTATGGAGCAAAGATAATTACACTTCCTATTTTTAATTTGAGCGATTTACCTGACTTATTTTATGCGACTTCGATTTAAATTAGCTTTAAATATCGAACACCAATTAAAAAATAAAAAGGAAAAAGAATAATAAATATACTCAGCAAAAGGAAATTACTATTGCATCATTAAGGATGGATTTTGAATTCGAGTCTCCGCATTGAATATGAAGTCGCTTTTATTAGGGAATATTTTACTTCCTAATGAAACATTCCGACGTGAATTCAAATTTAATTGAATTCTAATATGAGTATAGAACATTGAATGAATTTTTTTTATTTTTTTTTTAAAAAAAGATATAGAACAAAAATTTGCACGCATCAAAGGGGAGAGGGGTTGGGTTGGGATTTTTCGGGGAAGGGAGGGAGAGGTTAGGAATAGTTTGTCTAATCATTTGATATTTTAAATTTATTAATTTACTAATTTTGATTTGCAGCCAGTAAAAATATTTATCATGGGATTTAATTTGATTTTGAATGTTATTTATCGACTTATCGATTATAAATTTATAGATATACTAAATCGTTTTAGAACAGTTATTGTATCAATTATTTGTTGAAAAAGCATAGCTATGGATATGACGCTTTTAGCTTATTACTGAAAGAGGGAGAGAAAAGTAGTAGTACTGAAAGAGGGAGAGAAAAGTAGTAGTAAAGGTTTTTGGATTTATTTGCAGTGAGGTAGGAAGCGTTCAAAAACGAATCGGTTTTGGCGTTTTCTGTACAGTGTAGTATCAGTCTAATGAGGAGCAAAGCAGAGTACGGAGCAAGGGTAGAACACGAAATTACATGCCGATCTCAAGTAAAAAAAAAAATTTTGAAAATTAATTTTTTTTTTAAATATTATACAAGTATAATTTTATCACTTTACACCTTAATTATATTTTAAAATTTTTCATACTCATTTATCTCCTAAATTTTATTTTTTATTATTTTTATTTTTTAAAATTTTTTTCTTTCATTTTACTTTCATGTTTTAATTCATTTGTTTCAATCATTATTTTTTTTTTCTTTTCAAGCATTATCCATTTCTTTATTTTTTTTCGTAATTTATTTGTCTTTAACCTTTATATTTATTTTTATTATTTCTCTTTTTTTCTGATTTTTCTCAAATACCCCCTCTACATCTTTAATATTTTTAAACTTTTCATACTTATTTATCTCTCATATTTTATTTTTTAAAATTATTTTCACTTTTTTTTATTTTTTTCTTTATTTTTATTTTCATATTTTAATTTATTTGTCTCAACCTTTATATTTTTTTCTCAAGAATTATCTATTTCTTCCCTTTTTAGTATATTACAAGTACAATTTTGCCCTGTAACTTCAAATATTTTTTAACTTTTTATACTCATTTTTCTCTCAAATTCTATTTTTATTGTAATTATTTTTACTTTTTTATTTTTTTCTTTAATTTTATTTTTATGTTTTAATTCATTTGTCTTGGCCGTTATTTTTTTAATTCATTTGTCTCAACCTTTATTTTTCTTTTATTTTTGTTTTTTTATCATTTCTCCTTTTCCCCTCATTTTTCTTAAACTATACTTTTTTTTCCCCCAATTTTTATTTTTCTAAATTTTTTTAATTCTCCATTTTTTTCTTAATCTTTATTTTTTTTGGATTTTTTTCTCAATCTTTTTTTATTTCTCTATTTTGTTTGATTACTTTTTTCTTTTTTCTCAACTTCTATTTTATTTTGCTAATAAATAAAAAATTAGATAATCTGCAAAGAAATCTTCTTTTTTTGACATCAAAGCAAATATAAGGGCATGAAAATATAACATGGTAGAGTCAACTCTTGCCCGTGAGGCATAATTTGTCGTTTGAAAATTCTTGAGCTAAGTCTTGCATCTAAGACAATAGTTGTAGAACATTTCATAAATGAAAATATAACGCGGTAAAGTCAACTCTTACCCGTGGGGCATAATTTGTAGTTTGAAAGTCCTTGAGTCAAGTCTTGCCTCTAAGGCAATAATTGTAGAACATCTCATAAATAAAAACATAACGTGGTAGAGTCAACTCTTGCCCGTGGGGCATAATTTGTAGTTTGAAAATCCTTGAGCTAAGTCTTGCCTCTAAGGCAATAGTTGTAGAACATCTCATAAATGAAAATATAATGTAGTAGAGTCAACTCTTGCCCGTGGGGCGTAATTTGTAGTTTAAAAGTCTTTGAGCCAAGTCTTGCCTCTAAGGCAATAGTTGTAGAACATCTCATAAATGAAAACACAATGTGGTAGTGTTAACTCTTGTCCGTGGAGAATAATTTGTAGTTTGAAAGTCCTTGAGCTAAGTCTTGCCTCTAAGGCAATAATTGTAGAACATCTCATAAATGAAAACATAATGTGGTAGAGTCAACTCTTGCCCATAGGCTATAATTTATAGTTTGAAAGTCTTTAGTCAAGTCTTGCCTCTAAGGCAATAGTTGTAGAACATCTCATAAATGAAAACACAATGTGATAGTGTTAACTCTTGCCCGTGGGGAATAATTTGTAGTTTGAAAGTCCTTGAGCTAAATCTTGCCTCTAAGGCAATAGTTGTAAAACATCTCATAAATAAAAACATAACGTGGTAGAGTCAACTCTTGCCTGTAGGGCATAATTTGTTGTTTGAAAATCCTTGAGCTAAGTCTTGCCTCTAAGGCAATAGTTGTAGAACATCTCATAAATGAAAATATAATGTGGTAGAGTCAACTCTTGCTCGTGGGGCGTAATTTGTGGTTTAAAAGTCCTTGAGCCAAGTCTTGCCTCTAAGGCAATAGTTGTAGAACATCTCATAAATGAAAACACAATGTGGTAGTGTTAACTCTTGTCCGTGGAGAATAATTTGTAGTTTGAAAGTCCTTGAGCTAAGTCTTGCCTCTAAGGCAATAGTTGTAGAACATCTCATAAATGAAAACATAATGTGGTAGAGTCAACTCTTGCCCATAGGCCATAATTTATAGTTTGAAAGTCTTTAGTCAAGTCTTGCCTCTAAGGCAATAGTTGTAGAACATCTCATAAATGAAAACACAATGTGATAGTGTTAACTCTTGCCCGTGGGGCATAATTTGTAGTTTGAAAGTCCTTGAGCTAAATCTTGCCTCTAAGGCAATAGTTGTAAAACATCTCATAAATAAAAATATAACGTGGTAGAGTCAACTCTTGCCCGTAGGGCATAATTTGTTGTTTGAAAATTCTTGAGCTAAGTCTTGCCTCTAAGGCAATAATTGTAGAACATCTCATAAATAAAAACATAACGTAGTAGAGTCAAATCTTGCCCATGGGGCATAATTTGTTGTTTGAAAGACCTTGAGCTAAGTCTTGCCTCTAATGCAATCGTTGTAGAACATCCCATAAATAAAAATATAATCTGGTAGAGTCAACTCTTGCCCATGGGGCATAATTTGTTGTTTGAAAGTCCTTGAGCTAAGTCTTGCCTCTAAGGCAATAGTTGTAGAATATCTCATAAATGAAAACATAACGTGGTAGAGTTAACTCTTGCCCGTGGGGCATAATTTGTAGTTTGAAAGTCCTTGAGCTAAGTCTTGCCTCTAAGGGAATAGTTGTAGAACATCTCATAAATAAAAACACAATGTGGTAGAGTCAACTCTTGTCCATGGGGTATAATTTATTGTTTGAAAGTCCTTGAGCTAAGTCTTACCTCTAAGGTAAGAGTTATAAAACATCTCATCAATCAAAATACAATCTAGTAGAGTTAACTCTTGCCCATGAAACATAATTTGTTTGAAAGTCATAAGTTTTGCCTCTACAATGTAGTAGTGTCAACTCTTGCCCATGAAACATAGCCTGTTGTTCGAAAGTCATAAGTCTTGACTTTATAATGTGATAGTGTCAACTTTTGTTTATGAGATGTAACTTGAATGGAAGAAATCGAAGAAAAGAACAAAAATTATAAAATTGCGAAAAAAGAAGAAAATAAAGAAAAATATTTTAAAAAAATAAAAATCAAAGAAAATGTAGAAGTTGAGAGGAATAGAAAAAAAATAAAGTTTGATAAAAATAAAAAAAAAAGATTAAATAAAAATAAAGGTCGAGAAAAAATTAAAAAGAAAAAATAAAAATCAAAGAATTTTTTTATTTTTTATTTTATAAAAATCAACGTTGAGAGGTGAAAAGGAAACAAATAAGGGTTGAAAAGAAAACTAAAAAGAACAAAAAAAAAGAGGAAAGAAAAAATAAAAAATCAAAATAATATAAAAAATGTTGAGAGAAAAAAAGGAAGAAAGTAAGGATTGAGAAAATAAAAAATAAAAAGAGAAAAAAAAATCAAAGTAAAATTAAAAAGAGAAAAAAAAAAGTTGAAAGATATAAATATGGAGTTTTTATCCATTATAAGAATCATTTATGTAATTTACTCTATTGATCAGGGACAATTTCGTTCAGAAAAATATTAGTCAATAGGTAAAGACTATTTTAAGGAAGCCTTTTTATTTGGGGCTAAAATTTAAAAGTCACCTCAATTTAGGTCTATTTTTAGATTCATCCGGGGTAGAATAGTTGGGGAAGTATGCAAAAAGGCTCTTTTGAAAACTATTTAGTCATTTAAATAAAAGTTTTTAAAAATTAGTCATATATCTACTTTAATCCACATCATCATAAATTTTTTCAACTCAACAAATTCACCCACAAATTTTGTAATACTACACTTTAACCTAATATTTTCAACTTAACAAATTCATCCACAAGTTTCTAATAATACACTTCAACCTATTTCATCATCCACCATTATATAATACAAAAATATCTAGGTTTCCAAAAATATTTTTAAAAAAAATTCAAAAAGCTAAAAATAGAAGGTGTTTTTTTCCCTCCAAAAAGCTCCGATTTCGGTATTTTTTTCGGCTTTTTGGCGATTAGCTCTAAATCAGTCCACAAACATCATAAGCTTGTCCATTGCATCCATTATTACCCCATTTATTTGCTATCTTCTCAAACACATTTTTCACCATTGTTAAAAAGCTTTAAATTACTCACATTACTCAAAACCAGTTTAGAAAGTACATTACAGTAGCTCAGGCGACTCCAAGTTTATTTCTCTATTCCATAAACCCAACGATCATTGATTAGAAGCAATATTTGTAATTTCAAGATTTTTATACGGATATCTGTCCAGTCATCGATCATTCATTGTCAGTCATCGACTGTGCATATATCTCGACATAGACCATCAGCATAATCGACCGTCGACCAAAGCATAATTCTAGGATGCCTATTGAAGAATTTATTCTGGTTTCTAGTAATTTTATGGGAGAATGGGTGGATACACCCAAATATTAGAAATGGAGATCTTTTACTAAGGTGACACTGCCCATTGCTGTTCCTCGCAACAATTTATACAATGAATAGGTTGCAAGCGTAATGTAGTGCGGGGATCTAGATTGCGCGCCGACCGACGTGGTGATTATTTATCTAATGCATTGGAGGGAAAAAGTGAATCCTACGATCATAAATAATGATGAACGTGTATTGATGTACATGATGGATATTGATGCAGATGGTTTTAGGCCTATTTTAAGAATAAATATTGTCGAGAGGTCCTTTGAAGGACCGATGAATTCATCACCACCCTCATCTTGGCGCCCGATAGTCGATGAGGATTTGAATGATTACGAGAATGATGGAAATCATTTAATTAATATGGAAGATGGTTCTATGCATATGGAAGACATTTCGTTGGACTTGCAAGATGCGGAAGAAGACTGTGGAACAGGATACCAACCAGGATATTCCTTCACCGACGGAACTAATTTCTATTGTGATCAAATATTCGCCAACAATAAAGAGCTCAAAATGCTACTAAACGGAGCAGCAGCGAGGTAGTCTTTTGATTGTCATACGGAGAAGAGCTGCACAAAATCGTTGAAGGAGAAATGTGTATCTCCTGGTTGTGGCTGGTTGTTGCGGGCAAGGAAGTACGAAACCTCGAACAGATTTCACATATACAAGTATGTCGGGTTGCACACGTGCAATGTTGAACACGCCACCCACAAGCATAAAAGAATCTCATCCGAATTGATTATTTCACTATGCGTAAATTATTTTTGGGATGGTAAGGGTCCAAACATAAGAGAAATTCAAAGGATTGTATTTAAGGAGATGCATTGCCACGCAAGCTATTGAATGTATTGGAAAGAAAGTGTAATTGCGAAGAACATCATTTGAGAGACACCAGAGCACGGATGTGCTTGCTTGCTGGCTTTTTTCCACATGATGGAGTTATTGAATCCCGGGTTTTCTTATTCTATCATGGTAAACTGGATGGATGGATCATTCGTTTACTACTTTTTAGCATTCGAAGCTTGCATACGTGGATATGCCCACATGAGAAAGGTAATTGCCATCTATAGAACACATTTATATGGCCAGTACAAGGGTATTTTGCTAAGTGTCATTGCATAAGATACCGAAAATCATATCTTTTCAATTGCTATTTGTGTTTTGGATAAAGAGAACAATGCTTTTTGGACTTTCTTCTTTGAGAAGTTGAAGTCTATAGTAGAAGATGAACCAAATCTATGTGTCATCTCCGATAGGCACATGAGCATTGTCAATGCCTTCTCCCGTGTATATAGTCATGCACATCATGGACTTTGCACGAGGCATCTCGCTGAAAATCTTTGTGTAAATCAACACTATGGAGAACATCTATATCTATTCTATGCCACGGCAAAGGTTTATTTCTTTGATGAGTTTAGCGAGCATTTTGCAGAATTGAAGAATAATTACCCCGAGGCAGCACATGTCCTTGAAAATGTACTTGGTTTTAAAAATGTAGTAGAGCACACTTCCCGAGAAATAGGTACGATGTGATGACCACAAACATCGCTGAGTCACTCATCTCGGTGTTGATGGATGAAAGGGATATCCCGTGTCGTACATATTTAATTCAATTTCTCAAAAATTTGGTGAAAATTTTAGGGAGCAACATGCCTTTGTCGACGGTACAAACAACAAATTTGTTCCTTATGCGGAAAAGATCCTAAGAGATAATAAGAGTGCGAGCGATTCCTTGTATGTGACTAATGTAAATGGGGATCTCGACTATTTCACGATGTTTGGCAATGGTGTTACTACCAAGGTCAATCTCTTGGAGAGGAGTTTTTCTTGTAAAAAATTTGACTCGGTGAAAATGTCGTGCGAACATGCAATGGACGCTTTGCGAGCAAAGTATGGCGGTGGTGAAGGTTATGGTAACTCCATCTACGATTACTCTTCGCCAATTTATAAAGCTGAAAATTACCGCCTCGCATACTCAGAAGTTATTAACGTTGTCCCTCTAAAGGCTGAATGGACTGTGCCACAGGAATTGCTAGACACTAATATTTCTCTACCTCCTACGGTCCCAAACTCGGAAGGAAGAAATTCAAATGTGTTAAAGGCATCGGTGAGATATTCAAGTCCAAAAGAACGAATAGGTGTTGTATATGCAAGAAATTCGAACACAAAAGAACCACATGTAGCATGACCAACAAATCATAGATAGGCTTTTTTTGCTTTAGTTGTAAAGCTACTGTTTTAGGGGATAAATGTGCATTTCTGTAGAATTTAACGTTCAGTTGTAATTGACTTAAAGCTTTGTTTATGGTATACAACGTCAATCTATGATATATGATTTACACGGTTTATTAAATATTATGTATTGGTTATATGATTACTCATTAAATACGCTATGTGGGTCTTCAACTGCCATATCTCTCTAATCGATGCATTGAATTATTGTTTCCTGTTCCCAATTAATTAAAAGCTGCAAACAGGTCTGTTCTCAAGAAAAACTGATGGTATACGCAAGCCAAGCGTTTTCTATTCCCACATGCGTCAACTGACCATTGGTTGGATATATGAAAAGACACCTTTTCTAGGTCTATAAGTACAATGCTTAATTCTATATAAGCATTTAGTTCTTCCTAAGCCCGAAATATCAGAAACCCTCATCTTCTCCACCCAAATTGAAATCATGCCTGGTCGTCGAATTACCCTATGCCCAATCAGACGAGTTTCCCCTCGTCACTATGATCTGCTGCTGTTATGAAATAATTTTGATCGGTTTTTCCACAGCCTGGGTGAGGACCGAGCGTACTTGGAGCGTGAGCTCCGACGTATTACTTGTTTCCTTCGGGCAATTCTAGAGAGGCTTGGAATGGACGGCAACGACTAGATCACCCTCCTCCCCCAATCCCCCTAATTTAGTTTAGGATTTTATGAATTATTATGTTTTGTAAGTTTTTTGGTATTGTTCATTGCTGAAGAAGTTTTCTTAGGAGGATTTTGTTAGAAGAATGCTTCTTCTATTTTGCCATTTTTTGCTGAACATTTATGAATGTAATGTAATGAACAAGTTGAATATAAATATTTCAGTTTCAAAATTATGTTTTCCCTTTTTTTTGTGATTGTTTCATTTTGTGTTAATTATTCTTCTGTGCAAACAACTTTTCAAATATTTATTCCTCTTTCAATGAACACTAGTATAGATTGATGATTAAATTCAGGAAGAATAAAAAATTATATATAGTCTATCATTGATCTTATACTCCGTCAGTTTTTGACCAAACATAGTAGTCGATTGTAGACTATTTGAATCGATGGGCCATCAGTAGCTTGTAGTTTGAAAGAAAAGTAGTTAAATTAAAAATGATTTAAATAGACAATAACATGTTTTGGGGTTGGTGGAACAAAATAATTAAATTAAAAATAATTTAAACAGACAATACCATATTTTGGTGCTGGTGGAACAAAATAATTAAATTAAAAAAGATTTAAATGGATAATCACACGTGTTTGTGGCTGGTGGAAGAAAATAATTAAATTAAATATGATTTAAATAGATAATCACATGTGTTTGGGCTGGTGGAAGAAAATAATTAAATTAAGAATGATTTAAACAGATAATAACATGTTTTAGGGCTGGTGGACGAAAATAATTAAATTAAAAATAATTTAAATAGATAATCTTGAACTGTTGGTGACACTTATAGACCGCAGTCGATATTGACCCATGTCAAATTCATATAAAAAATATACTTGTGCTCCGAGGGTTCATCGATTCATTTGGTCTACTGTAGACTTACACCATTTGGAGTACATCAATTGATCTCCTGGTTATGCGTAGAGTACGGTGATCTATGTACACTGCTATAAACCATCACTTGGATATCGTTAAAAAATGAATAAATAAATTAAAAATAAATATAGTGTGAGTTTTCACACATACTAATGAGTGTAAACAAGTCACATAATCATATTAGAGTATACACAAATTAAGGGTGGTTAATCAATGAGTGTGTGGATGGGTGGTGGTTGAACAAACAATATCGTAAGAGTAATGTTTGTCAAAACACAAGTATGTTTTGAGGATGATGATTGTATTTGATGACTACACATTCCACATACTCCTTGATTCACCACCCCCAAATTAAAAGAGTATGTGGAATGGATAGTGGTTGAACAATCATCATCCTTAAAACATACTTGTGTTTTGACAAATATTACTCTTACGATATTATTTGTTCAACCACTACCCATCCACACACTCCTTGATTCACCACCGTAATTTGTATGAGCTCTAATATGATTATGTGACTTGTTTATACTCATTAGTAATATGATTATGTGACTTGTTTATACTCATTAGTATGTTTGGAAACCCACACTACATTTATTTTTAATTTATTTATTCATTTTTGAACAACATTCAACTAATGGTCTATATCTGTGTACATAGATCTATGTGGTCTATGCATAATCAGGACATCAATCGATGCACTCCTAACGGTGTACGTCTACGGTAGACCAAATAAATCAATGAACCCTCAGAGTACAAGTATAATTTTTACTTAATTATTTTTTTAAACATGTTATTGAGGGTCCATCGATTACGAGAGTTTACGATAGACTTTAGTATCTCGTTGATGACTGGCATAGATCATGATCTACGACAGTCTATTAAGTGTCACCAACAGTTCAAAAAATACAATTACTATTCCAACGGTGACAAACAACTGATTTTTTACTCCTTCAGTGTTAACACTTCTTTTTGCTCCATATATAATGTCCTCCACCCCTCATTATTTTATTTCATCCACTTTGTTTAAAATTCTATAATGTCTCAAGCTCTCAAACATCCAATTCTAAAAAGACTTTAATTTGTCATTATGGAAATAGGGTTGTTTTGAGGACGTCACACACAGACTCAAATCCAGATCGCAAATTTTATAATCGTGCAATTGCGAAGGTGAGTCATGTATGTTTTTTTTATAAAGTTAAGTAAATTGTTATGTAATTATTATTTTTTTCTAGGATGATGGCGCATACTCATTTTTTAAATAGCTTAATGAGGTATCACTTCCAAGCAGTCCATCAATGTTGAGTCCGGGACCCCAGACATCAAATTTTCATGGCTTGACAAAATTTAATCTACTACAAAGGCTCCGAGAATGCAAAGAAAATAGAGATTTTGTCATGACCTTGATCAAAGAAGCCGAAAAGAAGAGGGATCACTTGAAAGTATTGCTACATGACACCCAAATAGAGAGGGATCAACTAACACAAAAATTACTTTTGGCCGAAGAAAGGAAGAATGGCCTAAAAATGATGTTATGTGCTATAATGCTTGTATTCGTTCTTTGAAAAAGTGTAACATGAATGTAGTGATATTGATTAAATAAAAATACTTCTATTTTTCTATAATGTTAATAGTGTTTTTCATAGAATCATAGTTGGTCAAACAACACATCAACTTAAAATCGAGTAGCATGGTAATGATAGACTATGAAAGCAGTATACGATAGATTAAATATGCATTCTATGATGTGAAGTATAAACACTACCAATTATGACAACACAACACTACCAATTATGACAACACAATGCATATTCAAATTCCATGCAACAATACAGTTTGATAAAAGCAGATCCAGTGCAGAATCATAACAAATTTCATAAAATAAAAGAATGTTTGTCATATCCTACCACCAAATCCTTCAACCTTCATATTTGTGAAATTAAAAAAAATTATCATATCCTAACAACTCATCATTCAACACATTAACAATATTAACATTCAAATGTCTTTTTCCCTATTTTTCTAATAAACACAAATGTTACTGTTGATTTTATCAACGATATCCATGACCACATCTTTTTGGTTTGCTTCTTCATTTTCTTTTTTCTGTTTTCCTTCTTCTTTGTCTGCTGCTTCTTCCTTTCCATCTTCAGCTTCATCTTTTTTTTTTCAACATCTACAGCTGCTGATTCTTTCTCACCTTGTTCTTCTTTTTCAGCAGCTGCTACTTCTTTCTTAACTCCTTATTTTCGTTCACCTGCAACAACTGCTTCTTCCTCAACTTCGTCCTTTTCTTCACCTGTTGCTTCTTCGTCAGCTTCTTCTTTTTCTTCACTTGCTGCTTCTTTCTCAACTTCTTCTTCTTCTTCATCAGCTTTTTTTTTTCCTTGTCTTTTTCTTCATCTGTTGCTGCTTCTTTTTCAGCTACTTTTTCTTCTTCTACAATTTTTTCTTTTCCAGTTTCTTCTTGGCTCTTATTTTCTTCCATTTCTTCTTCTTTTTTCTCTTCTGCCACAATAGTGGCCAACTCATCCATTTTGCTCATTTTTTCTCCTTCTTTATTCCTCTTTAATTTCTGAAGGTCCACATGCACTATGTCATTATATTACAAAGCGTCACTAATGTTTAAGGCTGAAAATTCATTAACTACATTAATTATTAAATGAAGTTACCTCGCTCATGTTGTCGCTCATCCTTTTCCTTTTTCCCCAGTCTTTTCTCTTTTATATAGCCAGGAATATCAAACACTGCTTCTTCGAGCATAGCAACATGCTTTTGAAGATCTCCATCGACAGAGGTGCCTGCTACATCTTTGGAGGTGCTTGGAGAAGTATCATCACCAATGCATACTCCAATGGGGCTACCACCCAAATCCCTGTCATCATCACTATCCTCATTTGAAGTAAGGACAGTCACCCCTTGTAACTCTTTCCTCAAGTCATCGAGGACGTTATTCTTCACCTTGTCTGTATATGACTTAAACGTAATCATGTAATCCATCTTCGTCTCACGAACAATAGGGATGATGTACAGGTGCACATTCTACAAACTATCAATTAACAATTACATAACATTCGATACAACAGTAGTATTATTGCATAATAAAAAATAAGTTCATACCTCGGTAACTTTTCCTTTATACTTGAAAAGGTCGCTTTCAATTATCTTGTCACTTTTTGTAGTGTGCCATCTAAGGATTCGGGGAATGGAAAAGGACTCATATATTGATTTTCCAGCAAATTTTTCAAGATGAGGAAAGGCCTCATAGATCCCAATCTATAAGCAGTACAATAGTGAAAAATAACTCAGAGCCTATGACAGAGTATAAATAAAACACGAATCTATGATAATCTCACTAAAGGGTTGATGGTAGATACCATGAATGCCCAAGAAAATCGAATAGAGCATAGGATGCTTCTGCTTCTCATCAAATACTTCCCTCTGCTTCTTCAGGTCACTTTTCTTCTTCAGATAGTCCATGGTCAGTTGAAATGTCTCTTTCCCCCATGGATAACTTTCGAAGAAACTCCAAGAATCGACCATTTGAATCAGTTTTGTGTCGACAACCTTCGTCGAATCTTTTGCAAGCAACGTGGCGTGCAAGAACCACAGTAAACAACACTTAAGCTTTTGCTCCTCATTTATCTTATTCTCTCTGATCAAGTGTAACAATTTAGCCGCCGTAATATTTTTATTTTTCGTTACCTTAAAGCAAAAATGCTCCCCCTTGGCTAACACCTTCTTCATTTTTGATTCACTAGGGTATGATGAGCAGTTCAGCCCCGTGATCAAACAAAAATCTTTCAAGCCAAAACAAGCAAGCTTGTTGTTAACTCAAAATCACATCTCATGATGCATCTTATTATTCTTGACGTATCGCAACAACATATAATAGACCAACTGCCCATTGAATTTGAGATATTCTGGCAGGTTTTTGAGGTGTCCAAAATAGGACCGCTTGGATCTTTTCTTCAACTCCTAGTCGATAAGAACTTGCTTAAATTATGGATAAGCAACCATTCTTGATCTGACCGATATCTTTGTCGGGATAGATCCAACCTCGTCCATTATCGTTCGAAGGTCATACTGCTCCTCGAAAATAAACCTTGAACAAGATGGCATGGACAAGTGATCATTATTCCATCAGCACTATTTCTTCCACTTCCCTCGCTCTTTTGCTGTCATTACTAGCACTACGATTGTCAACATCTTCACTTGAATCAACGTATTCACTTATCTCCTTAAACTCTGTATCTGATTCGGACACTACCTCTTCAATTTTCTTTCTTTTTGAGACATTTTCAACTGCCTCAGCTTTTCTTTTTCTACTGCTACCAGCAGAATCAGATGTGATACCAGCTTTATGTTTACCAATGGGTCCTTTTTTAGCCATTTTCAACAGAATCTACACCTATAGAACAAATCTATCATTTTCAGTTCATAGACCACAAGTCTACCAATAGAAATAACTCAACGCTCAAATGAAAACCCTATAAAAACTAAGAAATAACCTACCATTAAACAATTCACTACACAAAAATATAATAATTGAACCAAAATCCAACATGCAGTATCAAAACTCAACTATTGCGAAAAATCAAACTAGTGCTACAAATCAAACTAATTAGCTATTAATCTTTCAATTTTCACTATTTCAGCAATCATATTTTAAAAGAATTTTATATGTCTAAAAATTGATCTCAATCTAGAGCATTTTAATTTCATAGACCATAGGTCTACGGACAGAAATAAGTCACTGTTTGAATTAAATTGCCAAAATAACTCTTAAAATAATAATTATCCCACCATTCAACACTTCATTGCTATAAAAAAATCAAAACTAAACCAAAACTCCCTAAAGAAAATTTCAAAATTCAACACCGTGATCGACGAAAAAATCTGTCAAAAATGCCGAATAAAACCTCAACCATTGCTTTAAAATCAAACTAATTACCTATAAAATTCACATATTTTAACTACTTAATCAACCAAATTCGAAAAAAAAATTTCTACATCACTACGAATCGATTAGCAGTGAAACCTGTTTAAATGGATCTTCAAATAATCGAAACTTGATTTAACAAACCTTGCAAAGCAACAATGAGCCCTTAGTAGCTGGAGAAGAAGGAGAAACAAAAATGACGTTTTGGGAGCAAAGTTCTCGAATAGCGGGAGTTGGGAGAGAATTGAAGAGGAAAGAGAGAGTTTTTTTTTATATTGGAATAAGTGGAGGGTGTTAGGTGTAGTCTAATAAATTTGCAAAGTTGTAAAAATGATAAATTGGTCCCTTGACCCACGTGTGGGCCCAACTTTTATCACTTTTCCACACTTTTTTTAACCTAAATCCTAAAAATTAAATTAAAAAGAAATAAAGTGGGTATATGACAAAATAGTTTTGCCAAAGTATAGTTTTGTCAATTTTTTCCCAGAATAGTTTTGTCTAATCAATATATCTATAATCTGTAATCTAAATCTATATCTATAATCTATAATCTATAATAATAATAATATATTAAGTCTTAAGAGTCTTAGAAATGTTGTTTGAACTTTTTGTCATTCACTAAAAGTCTTTGCTTTAGATAAAATTATTTTTTCACTATTTTAGTCTAATATTTAAAAGTAGAAAATTAGTTAAATGTATTTATGGTAAAATCTTTTCTTATTAGAAGTCATCAAAATTAATGACAACTTAATACCTTTTTTTATTAGTTTAAGAATTATAAATCAACTAAATTTTAATTTAGAAAGATTTGAAAAATCTAAAATAAATACAATAGTGTTAGAATAAGAAAAATTTAAGAAGAATCAAAATTTTAAAATTTTTAAGTACGTAATAAAAATACAATCAATTGATATTGTAAAGATTTCACTTTAAATATAAAAAAAAAATTAACATAGAAAAAAATAATCACACCACAAATATGGTTCAAATTGATGTCTCTCTTAGCCACTACCAGTAAGGGAAAGAGGTACTCAATGACAAACGCAAAAGTGATGATCCATCAACTACTTGAAACTTCTGGTGGTAAAATATATATGTGCTTACTCTAAAATATATGTCTATGTTTACATGATTATATTAAAGGGTAAAAGATCTTTAAAAAGTGATTTGAACTTTTTACACTTTATTAAAAATCTTCATAATAAACAAAATCATTTATTGTTTCAACCCTCAAATTTCATATTTATGGAGGAAAAAGAATTGATTAATTTTTAGCAATTAGAAGAATAAAATCACAAATATATATATATATATATATATATATATATATATATATATATAGTGAATATATATATTTTTTATTTAGTGAATTTAATAAAAGCAACTACTCATAGCTCATACCTCTTCAATTTATACTCTTAATAATATTCATAACTCTCATATTTAATCTTCATAACCTCCCAAAATTAAATTTATAAGTTTATGAAAACCTTATGAAATTCCTCCACTTTACCTATATAAATTTATGTTTTGTTTCATGAAAATTCTCATTCAAAGTTATTCTTTTTCTGCTCCATTACATTACCATGCATAAGGATGAGGAAGAACATGAAAAAATGTTAATCGTCACATCTAGGGGTGTTCACGTTTTGGTTTTTAACCAAATCGAACCGCGATCCAAACCAAACCGATTAAAAAACTGATATTTGGTTAGGTTTGATTTTGAATTAAAAAAAACGATACTAATTTGGTTTGGTTCAGTTTTACTCTAAAATAACTGACAAAATAACCAAACCAAACCGATATATATATGTATTTATATATTATAATTATTTATATATTATTCATAAATACAATATAAATATTTGTTACATTTTATATTTTAATCATGATTTAACTTTTGTCGTAACACATTCAGTCATATGTCTTCATCCAGTTGACAATACCTTATGAGATTCTAATTGAATTTCGCACTTTGAATGACAAATGATACTAGTTTTGAAAATAATATCTTGCTGTATATTGAAATTTATAGCTAAGATTAATTAGACTATAGACAATCACTAATTTTAACTTTCTTTTTGAACCTTGTCGAGCAAGAAGTTTATGTGTTCACCTTTTGGGGGGTTTATCATATCATTCTGTTAAATGTATTTTTTAAATATTTTTAGAAGCGTTCATGGATTTGCCGAAGTATAACACTCAATTGACATCTTAGTTTCAAGGTTTAGATACAACACTCGGTTGACATCTCATATGTTAGATTGGATTTGTATTTTTTAAATCTTCAACTTTTATCATTAGCTAAAGTTATAAATCGAAAAAATCAAACCAAACCAAACTAAATCGACAAGAACCAAATCGATGGTTATTTTTTTGTTTTGTTTGGTTTGGTTTTAGAAATTTAAAAAATCGACTAAGTTGGTTTGGTTATGATTTTGACCAATAACCGACCCATGAACACCCCTAGTCACATCAGATGGTTACTTTCACGTGAAGAACCATGGTTGGCAAAGCCGTATAAATAATTTATGGGTAGGAATATTTCTTTTAATTTTCTAAATTATACTCCTCCCATTTTAATTTATATAATATTTCTTTAAAGATAATTTATTTGACTATTTTTTGAAACTAAATTGCATTATATGAACTCAGGACCAAACAAATTAAAGTGCTAAAATATCAATCAAGTTACGAGTTCTTAAGTGGTAAGAATATTCTTTTAATTTCTTTAATTTTAATTTTGATGACTTAAAAATTACAAATTCTAAATTTTAGGTATTTAACATTGAAAAAAATCATTTAATATTTTTAGGGTAACTAACAATATCGTATAAGTATATTCTTAATTTCTTCTTGTAGAAATGAAGAAGAAAGATAAAATAGTTGAGAAAATTGAGAAGCCGATGAAGTTATGATGGTTATAGAGACAAAATAATGCAATTCTATTATCATCTTTGAGAAAAATGCAATAGCATCACCAACAATAAAAGAGTGCTCCTTAAAATTTTCATATTGATGTTTGGCCTGTGTTTTCACAAACATATATAAACATTATTCAACGAAAGAAATTTTAGTTTTTCCTACTTTATGGATAAAATTGATATTAGTTTCTTTTACTCGAAATGAGATTTATTTTATTATAATATTTTTTATGGCTAGAATTAATTAATTAATTTCAAGAATATTATTTGCAAAGACTTATGATTATTTGTTCTTATTATGAAGTATTTTTGTTATTATAAAATCTTCTCTTCAATTGATTTTTATATATTTTGACACAGATCATAATTAGCATGTGTCTTTTTGAAAGTTAAATTACATGCATGGTTGAATAAAAATTTGGAGTGTGTGAATTCTTATGATATGTCTACATAATCTAAGAAAACAAATTTAAAGCATTTAATTTAATTTAATTGCATCTGATTTTTTTTTTTTTTAAAATAAATTAAAACACATTCTTTACACTTGAATATTAAAATTTTTACATATTTAATAAAAAAAATTATTACCGCGTGCGAAGCACAACTCATTTCACTAGTTATTTGATAATTGAAATTTACTGATTCACTAACTTTGATTAGCTTGGGGTAAGGATGTTTATGGCGTGATTCAATTCGATTCTAAATGTTAACGATTTGGCTTATCAATTTGTGAATATGCTGCTAAATTGTTGCAGAATCATCATAGTATGGACTTTTATCTGAACTGCAATTCCCACTCTAAAAATGAAAGTATAAAAATATTTTATTAAAAGTGATCAAAGGATTTCTAATCATCCGATTGTATCCTATCCTTAGTAATTGGAAAATTTGTTTCAAAGTGATCAAGAGGTCACGAGTTCAAGCAGCGAAAATAATCTCTGACAGACTGCGTACAATAAACTCTTATAGTTCGACCCTTTTTCAAACCCCGCACATACTGCCCTTTGCCCGTCATATCCTTAGTGGTAACTAACATTAGAGGAATTCTATGTGAAAATGTTACAAAACGATCGTTCATTTTCATAACCTAAATACCTAATCATGTTTGAATATGGTGAAATACTGGTTTACCATTGGGATAAAAGTCAAAGTTAGAAACATGAAATGTTTGTTAAATATCTAGAGAAAAATCATCACATTATGGTGTTAAATTTTTTTGGGTATTAATCTACTCCTTTTTGAGGTTTCATAGCCTTCATCTAATCAAGGAATTATGAACTAGTTCATTTCATCCACATAAAGAAGACGAAAAAGGATCTAAAACTAAAATGTTATTCTTGATCAATGGGAGAAATTAGGATTGAGTTCAATGATATTTTCTCGTCCACCATGAAACATGAGCAATGATATTTACATGGAGTATAACATATGGTCTTAAAGACATGAGTATTCACTTTGACCTATATGTCTACTAGTTTGACTAGCAATAGTTATGAATAGCTTTCCTAGGCTAGAAATTTTAAATCCTTTATATAGTACTTACTATTCATGCATGAAAAGAAAAGAGCATCGCATTCGTGTCATAAAGAGTTTCGTCAATATCAACCAACCATAGCGTTAGAATTTAAATTTTAGAGAAAATACAGCAAATCAGTCCAAACTTATCGCCAAAATTTACTTTAGATTCTAAATTAATTGAACAATTATATACCCCCTTAATAACTTTAAAGTGACTTTTTTACCACCCTAAAAAAATTATACCACTCTCACTATGGAAAGTGAAGTACACACGCTCCACGTTATTACCAAATCAATGTCATGTCATTGCCACGTAAAAAGTTGTATTTTTTTTTAAAAAAAATAATCCAACATACATATTATTATTATTTTTTTAAAAGCAAAAAATAAAATAAAAAATACATATGATGATCTGATAATCCTGATTAAATTTGTTTCGCATTTTGTAATATTACTAAGTAGAGTTGATCATTTATAGAGATGTTATTCATCAGAGGATTGTTTCTTTTAGGTGACTAATTTCTTTACATATTTCTTTTAATTCTTTTTCTATGTTATTTATACTAAGAAAATTTATATCCTTATTTGTTATTACTTTAATTTTTCTTTCTAGTTCTATTTGTTGATTTTTTAGGAAATCAAAGTTCTGTTCTATTTTATCTAACAGTTTCTTTTGTTTAATTTGCAGATTTTCCAATACTTCTAGAGTCTTTAGTATTTTACTGTCTCTCTTTGGACTGCTTCTCCTAGATTTATTATGAGATCTGTAATAGTATTTAGTTGAGAATCTTCCACATGCAAAATTTATTTTCCGTTACCAAAATTACATTTAATTAATGAATCATCTTTTATTCGTCTGTGTCTCTTTTCTGCTTTTAATTGCAAATCTAGATATTCTATTTTCTTGAAGGAATCTATTGTAATGTTCTTACCCTAGCCAAAAAGTCTCTCTATTGCATTCTTCTCTAATTGATTTTATTCTAATATTTCAATAATCTATACAATATCCAATCTGTTCTAATTTAATTTTTCGCAGGATTAAATGGTCTACACAGCCTAAAAGTTTTTCGTGGTCTGAAAATATCATTGCTTCAGGTAAATCTATTGATTCTACTACTCTTATTTCTTCTATTAAATTTTGTTCCTTTTTTAGAATTATGTTAAAATGTTTTAAGTTTTTATATGAGTAATTGTATGGTCTTTGAACTTGTCTAGCAAACGGATGCATTTTCTGTACTTTTACTTATTTTTATTCTAAAGGAATATTTACCATGTTACACCGTTTCTTTAGATAACTTATTCTTCTATTGTAATAATCTATGTCGCTTCTAATTCCATGTAATTCTCATCTTATTTCACTTAAATATTCTTTGAATGGTTCTCATTGTGATGTTTCTAGAGTTGCAAATAATTTCAAATAGTTACTCAAGACTATTTCTAGTTCTACTTTGTCTGCCATGCTCTTTATTTCTTCATTTAAATACCAATATCTTAGTCGCAAATTGTTAGCAAAAGGATGTCTTTTCATTAAATATTATTTCTAGACTTAAGGTACTTTATCAATTTGTACTCTAGGCTAGATATTATGGTGATTAGATTATCTAGTCTTCTCAAATCTTCTTTTGTACTATTTAGTCTTTTATATTCTAAGGATAAACTATACAAACTATTATCGATTTCTTCAAACGATTTTATATTTCTATGGGGCGTTCTCATTAAGAAAAATAAAAAGGATACTTTTGTCTCAAAATCTTGTCTACCCTTAGTTCGTTTGTAATGTAAAATATTTGAGTTTTGACTTCAGATAATCTATTATCTACTTGTTGTAGTTCTGCCCAAACTTCTTCTATTAATTTGGGCGAGATCTCAAATAATCTAATAAGTAACTACCTTTATTTTATTAAGATGTGATATAAGTTTATATATTTTTTCTTTATATTTCTATCATACCAATAATATTCTGAACTTAATATTACTAGTTTTTCGTAGGGTCTTGGTTTTCTTTTCTCAGTTCTTGATACCATATTTAATAAAGTCTCCTTGAATCTTAGGGCTCTGATACCAATAATAAACAAAATAATATTATAATATTACTACTATTAGAACTTAATAAAAATTTAGAAAAAGCAATTGAAGAAAAAGTTCAGCTAGAACAACAAGAAAAAATTCAGATCGAACAACAAGCTAGTATAGAAGAATTAATAGAACAACTAAAGAAAGTAGAATTAACTCCTCAAAAGGAGAAAGAAAAGCTAAACACTTCTAAAAAATTGTGGACCTTTTTTCAGCATCTCCAAGCAGACCAAGATCAGGTTTTATCCAAAACAGTTTAACAAAAAATATGCAATCTAAAATAATAAATAGACCAAAAATGACTTCAATACAACAGCTGAAAGAAATTTTAGATGTAGATAAAGATATACAACTTTTCCAATAAAATAAATTAAAATTAATAAGTGCTAAGACACTACATAATGAAGGAATGTTTTCAATGACATAATTATATAAACATTATAGAGAAGAACAATTATGCGTGATTGATAAAGATAGCGCTAGTATAAATTTAATAAGTTCAAAATCTTTAAGACAAATTGCCAAGTCAAACATGAGCCTCATGCACATGGGACTCATAGTAGTAGGCCTAAAAGGACTAACCAGAAAAAATCTAGGAACCAAAGTATTAGTTACAATCGATGATAATAGATGGCCAGACTCAAAAAGATCTACAATTGGAATAACAGAAGTAGACATGTCAACAAATGGAGGACTTTTTTATTGTAGTCCAGACTATATGATAAATTCTCTAGAATTTAGAAAATATATAAAGATAGGAATCTAGACTAAAGGATATGAAGAAATGAATAGTGGAAATAATTTATTAATATGTGTAGGATTTATAGGAAAACTCACCACTAATAGTAGTACAAAATTTAGACTAAGAATAGATGATGTAGTAAGTTTAATGGGAAATAAAGGTATTAAATTAATGAAACCCCTAAAGATAAATTCCGAAGACTATGCAGGACTAGAATGGAACTTAAAGAAATTTACTAAGAAAGAAATACTAAAGCCAACCGATCATTTAATGTATATAAACACTAAAGGAGAAACTTCAGTAAGATTCACAGACTATCAATATACAAATGAAAAAGAAACTGATGAAGAAATTGAAGAAGGTGAAAATACTAATTTTATGAATATAAAAATATTAGAAGAAGGTTTTGAAGTGAACAAAGCTATAATCAAAGCATAAGCCCTATACAAAATAAATAACGACAGAAAGTTCAAATGTATAGGCTGTAGGAAATCTTAATCTCGCCAAAGCTAAAGAACATTTTATAAATTGTGAGTTAAGAACAGATAATTATGGTTATACACATAAAAAGAAACGAAAATATGAAGACTTAGGATCGATTTATAGTATAGACAAAAGTATAAAAGAATTTATGGAAAGCGCGACAAGTACTGCAAGCCCTTTCCAGAGAACAACCGAAACGCAAAGAGTAAATATAACAACAAGAAATTTACCAAGATATAGGGTGTTTAGAATAAATTCAGACACTCAAGTTGAACAAGACATAAAACCTAGAGGAAAAAGAATGACAATATAAGAACCCATTAGATTACAAGAAGGTGGTAATAAAGGAAAAAGTTTAAACTTACCAGCTCATGATCCTCAGAAAGGGGATAATGTAATAGACATATGAAAAAATATAGTTGTAGCAGATTACATACAACATATACAAGGGAATCAAGAACCAAATATAGAAATTATTTATAGATATTTAGAAACATTTCTAGGAGAAAGTACTAAAGTACTATGGGAAGCATACTCCCACAAGATTTTTAGGAATTAGTAGAACTAGGTTCAAATTCATACAATTTTGTAAACAAAGTACATACTCTACTAACAGGAGAAGATCCCAATAGTGGATTTGTAGTATTGCAGCAAAAAGTCCTAATAAATTTAGAACAACTAAATATTAATAATTGGTCAAGGATTAAAGAATTTCTAAATGACTACTTTTATTATTGTACAATTAGTGGGAACACATTTGATCAGACTCTAGGAGCTAGATTATATAAGAAAATTACCAGGGGCTCTAGGAAGAGAGATAGAAGAAAAATGATCCAAAAGAGAAGGAGTAATACAAAACCCAAACAACCAATGGCCAATAGGACAAAGAATACAACATGTAATAGATATATTATAAGAAAAATGTACAAATATACAGATACAAAAACAATTAAAAAGAAGCGATACAAATTTTTGTAAAAACATATATACTACACAACATTATGATAAAGATTATAAAAAGAAAAAATATAAAAAGGCATATAAAGAAGACTATCGCCTTAGGAAGAAATATTACTTAAGAAGATCAAACGCAAGAAAGCTATACCTAGATAAGAATAAACATGTAAGAAAATATAACACCAGTAGAACCTACAAAAATAGATTAGAATGCTTTACCTGCAGGAGTATAGAGCACTTAGCAAATACTTGTCCAAAAAGAAACAATAGTAGATCTAGAAATGCACAATTAGTAGAAGATGTAAATGAAAATATGATAAATGTAGATGAATATATGTCAGATAATGAACGTATATACTCCATCAAGAGTATGGAAGTGTTTGAAGAAGAAAAAGATAAATCTGATTCTTCATATTCTGGAGAAGAGGAATTTATAAATGAAATAGAATTAGAAAAGATGAACTCAGACTATCATGATTTAGTAAATTTAATAGAAGAATGTGAACATAAATTTGAGGAAGAAAAAAGATTAGACAGTAACCAGTGTTGTTTCTGTAATAGTTTCCAAGTAAAAACAAAAGGGCGAAATGTAGGAAATGTTATAAGGAAGGATGCATAAAATGTATAGGAAAACCTCAGAAATCCTAGAAATTCCAAAATCAACAAATAATTTAAATAATTTCTACACGAAGGAATCAATAACAAGAACAACAGAAGAGAGAATATTGGAATTAGAAGAAAGACTAAAAAGATTAAAGAAAAGAGTATACAATAAAGAGATAATCAGAGAAGAAGATTTAGTAGAGACAGAATTATTAAATACATCTGTTGGAAATAATAAAGTTAAATAGAAAAAATCAATGAAGATACCATTTGAAGGAATGGTATGTAATGAAGAAAAGAAGATAAGTACAATCAAAGTTTTAGCAAGAATAAAAATTCAAGACTATGAGTTCGAAACATTAGCTATAGTTGATTCAAGATGTACAAAAAGCATTTTAAATAGTAGATTTTTACCATTAAAATTAATTAAAAAATTGTCAAAAACCTCAACAATCCATGCAAATGGACGGGACCCATAATACCTATTCAGACTATATACCAAAAGCAAAGGTAAGTTTTATTAATACTTGTCAAAAATTCTACCAACCATCATATACACTCAGTGAAATACTGGTTAGAATTTAAACATAACAGCAGACTTTGTCTTAGGATTAGATTTTATGATGCAAAATAATGACGGATGTTTTGTTACAAAAAATTGGGTAATATTCGCTAGCAATATTACTCACTCACCGGTACAGACACAACCCCTGCTAACTAAATATCGTTTCCTTAAAGATAAGACAGAAGAAAGAATCGAAAGCTCAAATGATCAAATAAAACAAAAAAAAAAACTCTAGAATGTGATAAAGGTGAAAATTGTACTTGTAATGATAATAAAAAGGTAACGATGTATGAGCAATTACAAGATCTATTAACAGTAGAAAAAATAGAAAAAGATTACACATTAATAGAACTAGATATAGAATTATACAATTTTAGGAAAGGTATACAACAGATAGGGGTAATCAAAGATAAAAAAGACCTAGATAAAATAATACAAATCCTAGACAAACTAGAGATGATTGGACAAAAACCCTTGCAACATTGGGACTCCAATCAAATTACTTGCAAATTAGAAATAATTAATCCAGAATATACTATAAAAATAACATCTATAGAGCTATAAATTAAGACCTTAAATACTTTGAAATACAAATAAAAGAGCTACTAGAATCAGGGATAATTAGAAGATCCAAATCAAGACATAGATTAACAACTTTCATAGTAAGAAACCAAAGTGAAATAGTAAGAGGAAAAGCTAGAATGGTAATAAATTACAAAATACTAAATGATAATACTGTAGTGGATGGATATAAGTTACCAGACAAAATAGAATTAATAAATAGAATAGAATAAAGAAAAATATTTAGTAAATTTGATTGTAAATCCAGATATTGGCATATTAAGATGCATGAAGAGAGTATACAATGGATAGCATTTACATGTCCAGAGGATATTTTGGGTGGCTGGTTATGTCGTTCGGACTAAAGACAGATCCTTTAATTTTCTAAAGAAAAATGGATAGTATTTTTGGAGACCATAAAATTTTTTTATTGGTTTATGTAGATGATATTCTTATCTTTAGTAATAATATGATGTAAGACCCCATAAAATCCTAAGCTTAATTCAGTCCATTTCTGCTTGTTAAGGCGGGGGGGGGGGGGGGGGGGGGGGGGGGCATACTTAGAAGGTTCTAACTAAGTTCCCAGACTTAGCCTATTATTGGCCTTCAAAAGTTGACAATCTCATTTTGCCACCTTAACATCCTTTAATGGTCCATATTTTTGTTAATTCATGATCAGAGAGGTCCATAGGTAGTCTCGACTAAGTTTCAGATTTTTTGGACCACGTTTAGACCACGTTTGGAAGCCTAAAATAGTGGACCAATGCGATCTTGGAGTGCCGCGTCGCCATTCGCGTTGGTTTATAATTGTTGTAGGTTGCCAGGGTTAAAGTACTGGGACTCATCGCGATGATGGCGCGACGCAGCGACTATCGCATCGATGCCATCGACGTGCTGCATCGATAATAACATCGATGCCCAATTTCAATCATCAAATATCCCCATTTTTAAGGGCAAAAGAGTCAATTTCTCACCCCTATATAAGTCTAAAACATGGGATTTAGCCCCAATTTAACCAAAATATAGTGTCTCTCTTAAGTTTCTCTCAAGAACAAGTTAGGGTTTTCAATTAAGGATTCAAATTCAATATTCAAATTCAAAAATCTCTCTGTCAATCTTTGTATAATCAAGAAATAAGGTATTTATAGTGTTCATTCATGGATTCCTTTTGTCCATGAAGCCCAAGAATCAAGTTTTAAACTATAAATTCTGATATTTATGTTATGGGTTGATTATGTTCATATGGTTGTTGTTGTACGATTCCCAAGTTGGAATCTTTATTTGTTTTATGAAACTATGTTGGCATGCAAGTTGAAAACTATGAACTTAGTTGGTTATGGTGTGTTAATTTGATGATTATGCCTATCCCCTAAGTGGTGCATGTAAGGTGTTTGATAAAATGGCTAATAAGATAGAAATTATGCATTATAGCTTAATTGTGATCCAAACGATAAATATATGTTTTACCCTTATGTTCAAATGATTTCCTTGCTATTAATGTGCATTGTAGATGTTTGTTGGAATGCTCATGATGTTAGAGTATGAAATTACGACATGATTATATGCATTACTATCCATATACAACATTATGATAACCATGTGCTTCATGAAATCCCCAACTTATTGTATGATGAATTGTTGATATTGGTCATGTATTCAAGAAGTATCAAGTCTTGTCAGTTTCATGCTATCGAGTCCTGGGGGTACTTGTACCCTACAATTTAGATGTATACCTAGAGCCAGTGTCATGTTTTCACTATACTCTCAGTCAAGTCATGATCAGTAGAATTCAGTCAGTCATGTGACTCAGGAAAACTCAGTAAACTCAGTATCAGTCCAGTTCCATTATGTAAACTCAGTAATCTCAGGAATCTCAGTGGTTTCAATCAATCATCATGTCTCAGTAGTATTCAGTTCAGACCTTAGTAAACTCAGTCAACTAATAGAACTCACAAGTATTCTGTCAATTAACAGAATTTAGTAGTATTCCGTTAGCCAATGGAAATTCAGCGAACTCAATTCAATCTAGTTAATTAGTACAATTAGTAACAGTTCAGTTCAATTAATCATGTTCAGTGTCTATTCATATGGGAGTAGGATTCAGCACCGAGTGAGCCCAAGGATGGGAATTCACCTGTTATTAGAGGGTGTGATTCTTAGAAGCAGTCCTTGCGCTCTAGAACTACGTAGCAAACATAGGTTAAGATATCAAACCTGTTATTTTGAGGGTAGATGAGGTGGATTAACCTGTTATATGAGGGTTCCACCGTTCTCCTTTGAGTATCTTTCATATGAGGGATCACCCACAGCTTATTCTTACCAGTGGCGCGGTATTGATACCCTTCCAATTAGGGTTACAGATTGGACTCCAACTCAATTATATTGCTTTATTTGGGTCATGTCGGTTAGATGATTACCTCCAACAATTTTAGTTTCAGATTCAGTCTTCAGAATAGAACTCAGTCCAGTTCCATAGAAATTAGGACTATCACATACAGTCATTCAGCTCAGTACGGAACCCAACTAGTTCCATCAGATTTCAGGACTTTCAGATACAGTCATCCAGCTCCGTATAACACTTAGATCAGTTATTTATAATCAGGACTGTCAGAAATAGTCCTTCAGTTAGCAGTTACTAGTAAACTCAGATATTAGTAAATCCATGTGGTCAGTAGACTCAGTAGTCAGAACTCAGTATTTAGTCTTATCATGACCTCAGTTACAGTTACGTATTCATGCATGTAGTCTCACGTTCATGTATATAGTCAGTTAGTATTATTCATGCATATGAACCCTTTACATTCAATCTACCTAACTTGCATACCAGTATATTCAATCGTACGGACGCATTTGCGCTATGGTGTTTTATACCATAGGCTTAGAAGCACGAGCTCCCGAGCATCCTTAGTAGATCTGACATTCAGCACTAGACTAGCAGTGAGTCCTCATCATTTGAGGATAGCATGATTATTTTATTAACTTTATTATTTCAGTAGTGCAGAGTTAGTTGGGGACATGTCCTATCAACTCCACAGATTTCAGACAGTTTAGAGGCTTTTACACTACAATATGTTTTAGACAGTTTATTTCAATTTTGGGTATTGTTATACACCATTACAGACATTATTTTATATTTAATATTAGTTTAGTTTTGAACCTTATGACCTTACACCTTATATTCTGCATATTTACAATATATTATTTAGTGCTCAGTTACAGATATCAGTCATGGGTTAGCTTATGTTTTTTGGGGTCATGAGCACCGTGTAACATTTTGGGTACCAGATTTAAGGCGTTACAAAGTTGGTATCAGAGTCTAAGGTTCAATAGTGTCCTAGGAAGTCTGAAAGAAGTATCTAGTAGAGTCTTGTACATGGGTGTGTTGCTCGCCATATTTATGTGCAGGAGGCTATAAGATGTTTTAGGAAAATTTTCCCTTCTTTTAGTAGTCATATCGTGCCAGTGAGTATGAACTCAAATTTAACTCCCATCCTAATCCACTCTTCCTTTTGTTTACAAACATGCCTCCCAAAAGAGCAAGTGAAAGGAAAACTGAGAATGAGTCGGCACCTCCACCCATTCAGGCAGATTCCCTGGACGATCATGTCTTTCATGGAGAATTCAGCATCAACTCTCTTACTTTATCTTATTCAGTATTAGATCAGAGTAATCGGTAGGTTGTTATCCCATCCAGACATATGATTCATGCCCAGCACATTGAGGTAGGAGAGCATAGAAAGAAAGAAAGAAAGAAAGAAAGAGAGAAAATAAGAGAGTGAGAACAGCTAACCTCAATTTCACTCAGCCCAAGTTAGAGGGGAGTAACTATTATCAGTTTTACCCTAATTCTTCAATTCCAGTTCCTCCCTCAGCCAGTGCTTCAGTCCCTAAATTCAGAGATAGGGTGCCAGGTCCTAAACCTCAAGGCAGTGTTAGCAGTACTCGAACCCATCCTCTTTGTCAGACTTGTGGAAAATATCATAAGGGTATATGTAGAGCCGACAGTGATATATATTATAGGTATAGAGAGTCAGGTCATAGAGTGTGATACTGTCCTAAGGCTGGTCCACAAAACCAGCATAACCGTTCCTCAGCTCAGTCCGGTCGCCCGAATCAGTAGGGTGCCACCTCCAGTGCCACTAGTGGACAATGCCCAAATAGACTATATGCTCTTCAGTCCCAATAGGATCAGGAAAATTCTCCTGATATGGTCACTAGTTCGTTATTGATCTTTTACTTGCATGTTTATGCTTTGCTAGATCTACGAGCCTCTTTGTCTTTCGTTACTTCTTATATAGAAGTTGATTTTAGAGTCAGTCCCAAAATTATAGTAAAACCCTTCGCAGTCTCTACCCCAGTGGGTAAAACTATCATAGCTCGATGGGTATACAGGGACTTTTCGATCATGATATTTCAAAAAGTCACCTCAGTAGACTTAGTCGAATTAGAAATGACTATTTAATATCATTCTCGGCATGGGCTATGCTACAGTCGAATGCAGAAATAGAGTTGTCCAGTTTCAGTTTCTGAATGAACCTGTCCTAGAGTGGAAGGGTAGTACTTCATCTTTCAGAGGTCAGCTTATTTTCTACCTTCGGGCATGGAAAATGATATCTAAAGGATATGTCTATTATCTTGTTTGAGTTAAAGACACTAGTTTCGAAACTCTCAGTCTTGAATCAGTTCCAATAGTAAATAAATATTCAGATGTCTTTCCCAAAAATCTTCCAGGGATTTTTCCCGAAAGGGAAATAGACTTTGGCATTGATCTTCTTCCAGATACTTAGCCTATATCTATTCTGCCATACAGAATGCCACTAGCAGAAATCAAAGAATTGAAAGAGCAGTTGAATGATCTCTTATATAAGGGATTCATTAGACTCAGTGTGTCCCCGTGGGGCGCACCAGTCTTATTCGTTCGCAAGAAAGACGGTTATCTCAGAATGTGCATTAATTACCATCAGCTAAACAAGTTCACAGTCAATCAAGTATCCACTTCCCAGTGTTGATGACTTGTTTGATTAACTTCAGGGTACCAGCTATTTCTCTAAGATAGACCTCTGATCAAGCTATTAGCAGCTCAGACTCAGAGAATGTGACATTTTGAAGACGGCTGTCAGAACTCGGTATGACCACTTTGAATTCTTAGTCATGTCCTTTGGTCTTACCTACGCACCCACAATATTCATGGACTTGATAAATCGAGTGTCCAACCAGTACCTGGATATGTTCATCAGAGTATTCATAGATGATATTCTTGTCTATTCTTGCACTGGGCGTGATCCTGCAGACCATCTCAGAATATCATAACCCATCAGTTATCATGATATATATTCATGTCCTACATGTCATCTCTATGACCATCGCTCATATTCATTCACATTAGTGAAAATCCATGTATGCTCCCAATTCCTAGGATAAGGTGTTCCAGTTCACTCAGTGTTATGAATCATGTCCCATGAGTACAGAAACATCAGAACCAGGTCATGTAGCTCATGACTCATGCACTCATGTCCTATCTTATAGTATGTTCAGCCCACAGGACTCATGCTCCACTCCTAGTAATCAGCCAAACTCAGATTATGTCATGTATACTCTCAGTTTAGATACCTCGATGAATCTGTGATGTTGATGTTTCATCCTTGAGTCCTTAATTACAACATTATTCAGTAGTCAATATCCAGTTTATGATTCAGATAGTCCTACAGAACCATGGCTTTAAGCTAACAGTTACTTAACCATCAGAATTCAGTACGTCCGTATCATTCTAAACCTAAGTTATCAGAAAACCAACATTCAGTCCCAATTACAGTCTTAGTTATGGTTACAGTCTCAATTACCGTCTTAGCTACAATCTCAGTCCCAGTCCTTGTCCAGCCAGATCAGAAACTCAGTTTAATTTCATGATTACCCTACCATAGCCTATATCCATCAGTTACTCAGTTATTAGTATTTTGGTACCTTAGTTTACAGAATATTTACGAATCATGTTAGACGCCTGTTCTTACGTTCTGTTCCTAAGGTAATATAGCCTTTCCTCACTCATGCTTAGTTACCTTATGTTTTACCTTCTATGCATGATAGTTTACAGTTTAAGTCCAACTATCTAAACTAAGTACCATTCAGTCTTACATGCCCAGTACTCAGCCATCGGTCAGTCAATAGATCAAATGAGTTAGTCAGTAGGAATTAGTCTGAACAGCCAGTACCTCAGTCCAGCAGTCAGACAGACAAGTTCATATATTTTCCCATTCTGTCCATCTAGTCACACTATCCGAAGTCTCATGAATGTGACCATTTTAAGATGGACCAATGATGTAGTTGCATGTGCAGCTCAGTCCATGTTTCCTGTCTCAAATCTCAGATATACAGTCACGATTCAGTTCATAGGTGCCTTGTGCATTACCTCAATTTTCCTCAATATCTCAATCAAGTCAGCATTCTTCGAGGGACATAGTGTCCCAAGGGGGAGATACATTATAACTCCTGAACTTCCATGACCTAAACACTCTATTTTCTCTTTATGTAATGAATCTAGTTTGGAGTAGTGGGTACCCATAGGTTGACCCTCTAGCTTTAATCTTATCTGTAAGCTACGTATTCAAGGTGCTCAGTTCAGATCATGATATCCAGCTCAGGTGTTACGTTCCAGACTCAGTTACATTCTTATGTTTTCGCTCATACGTACTTAGTAATTAATCTCAGACTCACCAGTATTTTTTTCAGTTTAAGGTAACAGTATTTCTTAAACTCATTTAGTTTTATGTTTATGTTTCAGTTACAAACTCGGTATTTAATTCCATGTACAGATTCCCATCACAAGCTTGGTATCAAATACCATTGCATATTCATTTATGCATTCATGTGTCAATTCAGTCATATAATCATGTATCAGATATGTATTCCCATTTTGAGAAGCTCAGCTTATCAGAAATCTCGATCAAGCATTTATGAACCAGTACTTATGCATTAGATATGCATGTTCAGTATGATACATTCAATTTATCAGTCATGTTAGTCATGTAATCATGTTTTAGTTATTCATGTCCTATATGTACTTCAGTCTATCAGTTTTCCTCTCTCAGTCAGTCTCATTCGAGGATGAATATTCTCAAGGCGATTTATTGTAAGACCCCATAAAATCCTAAGCTTAATTCAGTCCATTTATGCTTGTTAAGGGGGGGGGGGGAGAGCATACTTAGAAGGTTCTAACTAAGTTTCCAGACTTAGCCTATTATTGGCTTTCAAAAGTTGGCAATCTTATTTCCCCACCTTAACGTCCTTTAATGGTCCGTATTTTTGTTAATTCATGATTAGAGAGGTCCATAGGTGGTCCCGGATAAATTTTAGATTTTTTGGCCCACGTTTGGAAGCCCAAAACAGTGGACCAACACGATCTTGGCGCGTCGCATCGCCAATCGTATTGGTTGATAATTGTTGTAGGTTTTCAGGGTTAAAGTACTGAGACTCGATGCGATGATGGTGCGACACGTCGACTATCACGTCGATAATAGCGTCAATGGCCGATTTCAGTCATTAAATGTCCACATTTTTAAGGGCAAAAGGGTTAATTTCCCACCCTATATAAGTCTAAAACACGAGATTTAGCCCTAATTCAACCAAAATATAGTGTCTCTCTCAAATTTCTCTCAATAATAAGTTAGGGTTTTTAATTAAGAATTTAAATTAAATACTCAAATTCAAGAATCTCTCCATCAATCTTCTTATAATCAAGAAATAAGGTAGGTATAGTGTTTATTCATGGATTTCTTTTGTCCATGAAGCCCAAGAATCAAGTTTTAAACTATGAATTTTGATATTCATGTTATTGGTTGATTATGTTCATGTGGTTGTTCTTGTACGATTCCCAATTTAGAATCTTTATTTTTTTTATGAAACTATGTTGGCATGCAAGTTGAAAACTATAACCTAGTTGGTTATGGTGTATTAATTTGATGATTATGCCTATGCCCTAAGTGGTGCATGTAAGGTGTTTGATAAAATACCTAAGAAAATAGAAATTATGCATTGTAGCTTAATTGTGACCCAAACGATAAATATATATTTTACCCCTATGTTCAAATGACTTCCATGCTATTGATGTGTATTGTAGATGTTTGTTGGAATGCTCATGGTGTTAGAGTGTGAAATTATGACATGATTATCTGCATTACTATCCATGTACAATATTATGATAATCATGTGCTTCATGAAATCCCCAACTTATTGTATGATGAATTGTTGATATTGGTCATGTGTTCAAGAAGTGTCAAGTCTTATCAGTTTTATGCTATCGAGTCCTAGGTGTACTTGTACCCGACAATTTAGTTGTGTGCCTAGAACTAGTGTCATGTTTTCACGATACTCTCAGTCAAGTCATGATCAGTAGAATTCAGTCAGTCATGTGACTCAGGAAAACTCAGTAAACTCAGTATTAGTCCAGTCCCATTCAGTAATCTCTAGAATCTCAGTGGTCTCAGTCAGTCATTATATCTCAGTAGTATTCAGTTCAGACCTTAGTAAACTCAGTCAACTAGCAGAAATCAGTAGTATTCTGTCAGTTAACAGAATTCAGTAGTATTCCGTCAGTCAACGAAAATCCTGTGAACTCAGTTCAATTTAGTTAATCAGTTAAATTAGTAACAGTTCAGTTCAGTTAATCATATTCAGTGTCTATTCAGATAGGAGTAGGATTCAACACTGAGTGAGCCCAAGGATGGGAACTCACTTATTATTAGATGGTGTGATTCTTAGAAGCAGTTCTTGTGCTCCAGGACTACGTAGCAAGTGTAGGTTGAGACAACAAACCTTCTATTTTGAGGGTAGATGAGGTAGATTAACCTGATATGAGGGTCCCACCATTCTCATTTGAGTACCTACTATATGAAGGATCACTCATAGCTTGTCCTTTTCAGTGGAGTGGTATTGATACCTTTCCAATTAGGATTACAGATTGGATCCTAACTCAGCTATACTGCTTTATTTAGGGTATGTCGGTTAGATGATTACCTCCCACAGTTTCAGTTTTAGATTCAGTCTTCAGAATAGAACTCAGTCCAGTTCTATAGAAATCAGGACTGTTAGACACAGTCATTCAGCTCAGTACGGAACTCAGCTAGTTCCATCAGATTTTAGGACTATCAAATACAATCATCAAGATCCGTATAACACTTAGATCAGTTATTTATAATCAGGACTGTCAGAAATAGTCCTTCAGTTATCAGTTACTAATAAACTCAGATATTAGTAAATCTATGTGGTTAGTAGACTCAGTAGTCAGAACTCAGTATTCAGTCCTATCACGACCTCAGTTACAGTTACATATTCATGCATGTGTTCTCACATTCATTTATACAGTCAGTTAGTATTGTACATGCGTATGAACCCTTTTCATTCAGCCTACCTCACATGCATACTAGTACATTTAATTGTACTGACGCATTTGTGCTATGGTATTTTATACCATAGGTTTAGAAGCACGAGCTCCCGAGCATCCTTAGTATATCAGAAGTTCAGCAACCAGACTAGCAGTGAGTCCTCATCATTCGAGGATAGCATGATTATTTTATTAATTTTATTATTTCAGTAGTTCGGAGTTAGTCGGCGACATGTCCCATCAACTCCACAGATTTCAGACAGTTTAGAGGGTTTCAGACTACAATATATTTTGGACAGTTTATTTTAGTTTTGGGTATTGTTATACCCCATTACAGACATTGTTTTATATTCAATATTAGTTCAGTTTTGAACCTTATGGCCTTACAGCTTATATTTTGCATAGTTATAGTATATTATTCAGTGCGCAGTTACAAATATTAGTCAAGGGTTAGCTTATGGTCTTTCGGGGTCCTGAGCATCGTGTAGCATTTCGGGTACCAGATTCGGCGCGTTAAATATGAGAGAACATTTAGGACATTTACAACAAGTTTTAAAATTATTTGTAGATAATGGAATAATAATAAGTAGAAAGAAAATGGTATTATGTAAAAATAGTATTAATTTCTTAGGAGTATTTATTGGAGATGGACGAATAAAACTACAACCGCACATAGCTAAAAAGTCTGAGAAATGTCAGATAGATTAGACAAGACTAGAAATTTTCAAAAAATTTTAGGACTATTAAATTAAGCTAGAACTTTTATTAAAGATTTATGAAAAGTAGCGGGACCGTTATATTCTAAAATAGGATCAACAGGATAAAAGAATTTTAATGCGGAAGACATAAAATTAGTCCAACAACTTAAGCACATGATGCAAGATATCCCAAACTTAACATTTCCATTAGAAATGGACTATTAAATAGGCGAGACGGATGGAAGCCTTCAAGGATAGGGAGCAATATTAAAGGCAAAACCCAATAAATACAGCGAGAAGAAAGAAGAAAAAATTTGTGCTTATGAAAGTGGGAAATATAAAGAAAAAGGCAATTTAAATAGCATAGACGCAGAAAGTCTAGCAGTAATTTATGGTTTAAATAGTTTTAAACTTTATAAATTAAATAAGCTTGAAATATTAGTAAGAACAGACTGCGAGGCTATAGCAAAATTTTATCAAAGAATAAAAGAGAAGAATAGTAGTAAAAGGAGGTGGTTAAATTTTCTTGATGCCACTTCCATTTACAATATTGTTTTAGAATATATTAAAGAAAAAATAATAACCTAGCATATCAACTAAGTAGACTAATAAAAGAGGACAACTAACAATTTTTATTTCAGGATGTACATAGGCAAAGAAAAAGGAAAGGCAGAAGACTTATGCTCCCAAGACTACTTAAAGAAACTACTAAGCAACACTCATTATAGGCCACCAACAATGTTGGAACATCCGAAATTGAAAAGGTTGATTTTCAGACCTCACAATCTCATCAGTTATAAGCCATTCAATAAGGATTTGATGGTGTTTTAGAATATAACGGTCCTGCTATTTTTCCTAAATCTTTAATAAAAACTCTAGCATAATTTAATAGTCCTAAAATTTTTTGTGAATCTTTAGTCTTGTCTAATCTATCTGGTATTTCTAAGACTTTTTTAGCTATGTACGGTTGTAGTTTTATTCGTCCATCTCCAATAACTACTACTAAAAAATTAATACTATTGTTACATAATTCCATTTTCTTTCTACTTATTATTATTTCATTATCTAAAAATAATTTAAAAACTTATTGTAAATGTCCTAAATGTTCTCTTATATTATTATTAAAGACTAGAATACCATCTATATAAAACAATACAAAATTTTTATAGTCTCCAAAAATACTATCCATTTTTTTTTTGAAAAATTGGAGGAGCTGTCTTTAGTCCGAACGGCATAACCATCCACTCAAAATTTCCTTCTGGACATGTAAAGGCTGTCCATTCTATACTCTCTCCATGCATCTTAATCTGCCAATATCCAGATTTACTATCAAATTTACTAAATATTTTTCTTTCTTGTATTCTGTTTATTAATTCTATTTTCTCTGATAACTTATACTCATCCATTACAGTATTATCATTTAGTATTTTGTAATTTATTACCATTCTAGCTTTTCCTCTTACTATTTTACTATAGTTTCTTACTATGAAAGCTGCTAATATATGTCTAGATTTGGATCTTCTAATTATCCCTAATTCTAGTAGCTCTTTTATTTGTATTTCAAAGTCTTTAAGATCTTCATTTGTAGCTTCTATAGATGTTGTTTTTATAGTATATTTTGGATTAAATATTTCTAATTTGCAAATAATTTGATTGGAGTCCCAATGTTGCAAGTATTTTTCTCCAATTATCTCTAGTTTGCCTAGGATTTGTATTATTTTACCTAGGTCTTTTGATCTTTGATTACCTCTATCTATTGTATACCTTTTCTAAAATTGTATAATTCTATATCTAGTTCTATTAATGTGTAATCTTTTTCTATTTCTTCTACTATTAATAGATCTTGTAATTCCTCCTACATTGTTATCTTTTTATTATCATTACAAGTACAATTTTCTCCTTTATGATATTCTAGAGTTTTTTTCGATTTTATTTGATCATTTGAGCTTTCAATTCTTTCTTCTGTCTTATCTTTAAGGAAATGATATTTAGTTGGCAGAGGTTTTGTCTGTACTATTGAGTGAGTGATATTGCTATCGAATATTACCCAATTTTTCGTAACAAAACATCCACCATTATTTTGTATCATAAAATCTAATCCTAAGACAAAGTCTGGTTTTATGTTTAAATCTCTAACCAATATTTCACTGAGTGTATATGATGGTTGGTAGAATTTTTCACAAGTATTAATAAAACTTACCTTTGCTTTTGGTATATAGTCTATATAGGTATTATGGGTCCCGTCCATTTACATGGATTGTTGAGGTTTTGATAATTTTTTAATTAATTTTGATGGTAAAATTCTGCTATTTAAAATGCTTTTTGTACATCCTGAATCAACTGTAGCTAATGTTTCGAACTCATAGTCTTGAATTTTTATTCTTCCTTTAGACTGTACTTATCTTCTTTTCTTCATTACATACCATTACTTCAAATGATATCTTCATTGATTTTTCTGTTTAACTTTATTATTTTCAACAAATGTATTTAATAATTCCACCCCTACTAAATCTTCTTCTCTGATTATCTCTTTACTGTATACTCTTGTCTCTAATCTTTTTAATCTGAAAATATAATTGCTTCTAGTAAATCTATAGATTCTACTACTCTTATTTCTTCTATTAAATTTTGTTCCTTTTTTAGATTTCTGTTTAAATGTTTTAAGTTTTTATATAAGTAATTGTATGGTCTTTGAACTTGTCTGGCAAACGGCTGTGTTTTCATGTGCTTTTACTTATTTTTATCCTAAAGGAATATTTACTATGTTACACTGTTTCTTTAGATAACTTATCCTTCTATTGTAATATTCTATGTCGCTTTTAATTTCATATAATTCCCATCTTATTTCACTTAAATATTCTCTGAATGATTCTGATTGTGATGTTTCTAGAGTTGCTAATAATTTCAAATAGTTACTCATGACTATTTCTAGTTCTACTTTGTCTGCCCTGCTCTTTATTTCTTCATTTAAATACCAATATCTTAGTAGCAAATTGGTAGCAAAAAGATGTCTCTTCATTAAATATTGTTTCTAGACTTAAGGTACTTTATCAATTCGTACTCTAGGCCAGGTATTATGATGATTAGATTATCTAGTCTTCTCAATTTTTTTTTTGTACTATTTAGTCTTTTATATTCTAAGTATAAACTATACAAACTATTCTCGATTTCTTCTAAGGATTTTATATTTCTATGGGGCATTCTCATTAAGCAAAATAAAAAGGATACTTTTGTCTTAAAATCTTGTCTACCCTTAGTTCGTCTGTAATGTAAAATATTTGGGTTTTGACTTCAGATAATCTATTATCTGCTTGTTGTAGTTCTGTCTAAACTTCTTCTCTTGATTCGGGAGAGATCTCAAATTATCTAATAAGTAACTATCTTTGTTTTATTAAGATTTGATATAAGTTTATATATTCTTTCTTTATATTTCTATTATACCAATAATATTCTAAACTTAATATTATTAGTTTTTCGTAGGGTCTTGGTTTTCTTTTCTCAGTTCTTGATACCATATATAACAAAGTCTCCTAGAATCTTAGGGCTCTTGCTAAGAATTAACAATTGGTCAAGGATTAAAGAGTTTTTAAATGATTACTTTTATTATTGTACAATTAGTGAGAACTCGTTTGATCAGACTCTAGGAGCTAGATTATTTAAAAAATTACCAGGGGCTCTAGGAAGAGAGATAGAACAAAATGATCCAAAAGAGAAGGAGTAATACAAAACTCAAACAACCAATGGTCAATAGGACAAAGAATACAACATGTAATGGATATATTACAAGAAAAATACACAAACATACAAATACCAAAACAATTAAAATGAAGTGATACAGATTTTTTTTAAAACCTATATACTACACAACATTATAACCAAGATTATAAAAAGAAGAAATATAAAAAGGCATATAAAAAAGACTATCGCGCTAGGAAGAAATATTACTTAAGAAGATCAAACGCAAGAAAGCCATACCTAGATAAGAATAAACATGTAAGAAAATATAACACCAGTAGAACCTACAAAAATAGATTAGAATGCTTTACCTGCGGGAGTGTAGAGCACTTAGCAAATACTTGTCCAAAAAGAAACAATAGTAGATCTAAGAATGCACAATAAATAGAAGATGTAAATGAAAATTTAATAAATGTAGATGAATATATGTCAAATAATGAAAGTGCATACTCCATCAGGAGCATGGAAGTGTTTGAAGAAGAAACAGAAAAATTTGATTCTTCAGATTCTGGAGAAGAGGAATTTATAAATGAAATAGGATTAGAAAAGACGAACTCAGACTATTATGATTTAGTAAATTTAATAGAAGAATGTAAACATGAATTTGAGAAAGGAAAAGGATTAGACAGTAACTAGTGTTGTTTTTGTAAATGGTTTCCAAGTAAAAACAAAAGGGCAAAATGTAGGAAATGCTATAAGGAAGGACGCATAAAATGTATAGGAAAAACCTCAAAAATCCTAGATATTCCAAAATCAACAAATAATTTAAATAATTTTTACACGAAGGAACCAATAACCAGAACAACAGAAGACAGAATATTGAAGTTAGAAGAAAGACTAAAAAGATTAGAGATTAGGGTATACAGTAAAGAGATAATCAGAGAAGAGGATTTAGTAGAGGTAGAATTATTAAATACATATGTTGAAAATAATAAAGTTAAACAGAAAAAATCAATGAAGATATCATTTGAAGGAATGGTATGTAATGAAGAAAAGAAGATAAGTACAGTCAAAGTTTTAGCAAGAATAAAAATTCAAGACTATGAATTTGAAACATTAGTTATAGTTGATTCAGGGTGTACACAAAACATTTTAAATAGTAGAATTTTACCATCAAACTTAATTTAAAAATTATCAAAACCTCAACAATCCATTCAAATGGACGGGACCCATAATACCTATACAGACTATATACCAAAAGCAAAGGTTAGTTTTATTAATACTTGTGAAAAATTCTATCAACCATCATATACACTCAGTGAAATACTAGTTAGAGATTTAAACATAAAAGTAGATTTTATCTTAGGATTAGATTTGATGATGCAAAATAATGGCGGATATTTTGTTATGAAAAATTGGGTAATATTCGCTAGCAATATCACTCACTCACCAGTACAACACAACCCCTGCTAACTAAATATCGTTTCCTTAAACATAATACAAAAGAAAGAATCGAAAGCTCAAATGATCAAATAAAACCGGAAAAAACTCTAGAATGTGATAAAGGAGAAAAATGTACTTGTAATGATAATAAAAAGGTAACAATGTAGGAGGAATTACAAGATCTATTAACAGTAGAAGAAATAGAAAAAGATTACACATTAATAGAACTATATACAAAATTATACAATTTTAGGAAAGGTATACAATAGATAGGGGTAATCAAAGATCAAAAAGACCTAGATAAAATAATAAAAATCCTAGACAAACTAGAGATAATTGGAGAAAAATCCTTGCAACATTGGGACTCCAATCAAATTATCTGTAAATTAGAAATAATTAATCCAGAATATACTATTAAAACAACATTTATAGAAGCTACAAATGAAGACCTTAAAGACTTTGAAATATAAATAAAAGAGCTACTAGAATTAGGTAATTAGAAGATTCAAATCAAGATATAGATTAGTAGGTTTCATAGTAAGAAACCATAGTGAAATAGTAAGAGGAAAAGCTAGAATGGTAATAATTTACAAAAGACAAAATTATAATACTGTAATGGATGGGTATAAGTTGCCAAACAAAATAGAATTAATAAACAGAATACAAGAAAGAAAAATATTTAGTAAATTTGATTGTAAATATGGATATTGGCAGATTAAGCTGCATGAAAAGAGAATAGAATGGATAAAACTTTATGAACTTTAGAAGACTATTTTTCTCACTCTTGATTTTTCTTTCACTTTTCTCTAGCTATATTTATTTAAGTCATCCATAAGGTGGTATTTATAGGCATTTTTGGACTTCAAATCCTTACTTCAATGTGCTTGATAAAAGCTTTGGCAAGTTGAGTGGGCCCCATCACATGGCTATGTTTCCACTTTAACTACCCTCTGTCCATTTGTTTCCCATTTATTCATCTGTTATATTATTGCATACGTCTCTTATTTTGTCTTTTTGTAGACACCATCATTGCTTACGTATCCAAATTGTGTAACGCTTCTGAGTCGAAATCCATTCCTGAATCATCATCTGCATTTGGGTCTTGGGCGAATTGATCCCTGGCCGAATTGTAGTCTCGATCAGACTCATCACAGTCTCCGTCTGATATTCCCAGTATTGTTCCCATTCTGGGTGATATTATTTATTCTCTTGAAATTCTGGATCTTGGCTCCGGCGATTCTGGATTCATTACTATTTCTTTGGGCAGTTGTTCTGCTAATAAATTTTTTATTGAATCTACTACTATTTTTTGTATATTTCTTTTTTCATTTTTTATTTTTCTTAAGCAAAAACCTTTCTTAGTTTTGGAAGAGCTTCCTTCGTCTGTTGTTTGGGTACCTGTGGTCTTGAAACTGGCTGGGAGTATTCTCCCTACACTTTTTGGCAAAGTGTTAGTCATCAACGGATTTGATGAGTCTTTACCAACTACCTTTGAGCTGGACTAGCTGTATCATTACCCGATACAATTGGACTTTCTACATTTATTGGGGAATGCACACCAATTAATGGATTTGAGGAGTCTTTACCAGCTACCGTTTGAGCTGGACTAGCTATATCTTTACCCGATACAGTAGGTCTTTCAATTTTTGAATAAGATGGAGAAAATTTTGGGATTATTTGAGTCTAAAATTTTTTTTGAGTCTGTTGTGATAATTCATAATGAAGAATCTTCATACGATCTTATAAAATACTTATATGTTCCGACATTTGTCCTTTTTCATTTATAAGGTTTTCATTGTCTTGTCTTAAAATTTCATTAACGTGATTAAGTCTTTTAAAAGCTTCAATCCTGAAGGAACAATGATCACAAAATATAATTTTGTCTATGTCTTTTTTAAAGTTATATTGGGGAACTGCTTTTATATCTGGTCTTAGAGCTGGAGTAATATAATAATTTGGCCCTAGATTTCCGCAAACATAATTTGATGCCACTATTAAATCATTAAAGCCTTTATAGAGAGGGGTTGTATATTCCTTTACAAAATTCATTACCTCTATCTATGTCTGAAATACTCCCTGTGTCTTTTCCCTAAGAACAACATAAAATTTAAATCTGTTAGTGCTGTTTTTCTCAGTAAAATAATAGCTTAAAGCATTTAGAACTGAAATAAATATCTAGGATCTCTAGGTGTATTGTTGTAATAAATCCATAAATTATCGATCAGGCAGATCTATGGTTTGTCCACCCTTACATCTGGTCTAAGTTTGAAAGTTAAATTGGATGACTCATAACTGATGAGATTGTGAGGTTCGAAAATCAGCCTTTCCAATTTTGGATGTTCCAACATTGTTAGTGGTCTGTAATGAGTGTTGCTTAGTAGTTTCTTTAAGTAGTCATGAGAGGATGAGACTTCTGTCTTTCCTTTATCTTTTCCTGTATACATACTGAAACAAAAATTGTTAGTTGTCCTCTTTTATTAGTCTACTTAGTTGATCTGCTAGGTTATTATATTTTCCTTTAATATTTTGTAAAACAATGTTGTAAATGTCATAAATGTTCTCTCATAGTATTACTAAAGACTAGAATATCATCTACATAAACCAATACAAAATTTTTATAGTCTCCAAAAATACTATTCATTTTTCTTTGGAAAATTGGAGGAGCTGTCTTTAGTCCGAATGTCATAACTAGCCACTCAAAATGTCTTTCAAGACATGTAAAGGCTGTCCATTCTATAATATAATTTTTTTTATTAACACCTTGTAATCTAATGAGTTCTTCTGTTAGCATTTTTTTCCTCTAGGTTTTATGTCTTGTTCAACTTGAGTATCTGAGTTTATTCTAAATACCCTATATCTCGATAAATTTTCTGTTTTTATATTTACTCTTTGTGTTCCGGTTGTTCTCTAGAAAGGGCTTGCAGTACTTGTCGTGCTTTCCATAAATTCTTTTATACTTTCGTCAATACTATAAATCGATTCTGAGTCTTCACCTTTTCGTTCCTTTTTATGTGTATAACCATAATTATCTGTTCTTAACTTACAATTTATAAAATGTTCTTTAACTTTGGCGAGATTAAGATTTCCCATTTTACAGCCTATACATTTGAACTTTCTGTCGTTATTTATTTCGTATAGGACTTCTGCTTTGATTATAACTTTATTCGCTTCAAAACCTCTTCTAATATTTCTATATTCATAAAGTTAGCATTTTCACCTTCTTAAATTTCTTCATCAGTTTCTTTTTCATTTGTATATTGGTAGTCTGTGAATCTTACTGAAGTTTCACCTTTAGTGTGTATATACATTAAATGATCGGTTGGCTTTAGTGTTTCTTTCTTAGTAAATTTCTCTAAGTTACATTCTAGTCTTGCATAATCTTCGGAATTTATCTTTAAGGGTTTCACTAATTTAATACCTTTATTTCCCATTAAACTTACTATATTTTACTATAAATCCTACACATATTAATAAATTATTTCCATTATTCATTTCTTCATATCCTTTAGTTTGGATTCCTATCTTTATATATTTTCCAAATTCTAGAGAATTTATCATATAGTCTGGACTACAAGAAAAAAGTCCTCCATTTGTTGACATGTCTACTTCTGTTATTCCAATTATAGATCTTTTTGAGTCTGACCATCTATTATCATAGATTGTAACTAATACTTTAGTTCTTATATTTTTTTCTGGTTAGTCCTTTTAGGCCTACTACTATGAGTCCCATGTGCATGAGGCTCATGTTTGACTTGACAATTTGTCTTAAAGATTCTGAACTTATTAAATTTATACTAGCGCTATCTTTACCAATTACGCATAATTGTTCTTCTCTATAATGTTTATATAATTGTGTCATTGAAAACATTCCTTCATTATATAGTATCTTAGCACTTATTAATTTTAATTTGTTTTGTTGAAAAAGTTGTATATCTTTATCTACATCTAAAATTTCATCTAGCTATTGTCTTGGAGTCATTTTTGGTCTATTTATTATTTTAGATAGCACATTTTTTGTTAAACTGTTTTGGGTAAAACCTGATCTTGGTCTGCTTGGAGATGCTGAAAAAAGGTCTATGATTTTTTAGTAGTGTTTAACTTTTCTTTCTCCTTTTGAGGAGTTAATTCTACACTAGAGGAGAAACTTCAGTAAGATTCACAGACTATTAATATACAAATGAAAAAGAAACTGATGAAGAGATTGAAGAATGTGAAAACATATATATATATATATATATATATATATATATATAAAGACCCCCACCCCACTCCTCTTCCTCCTCCTCCTTCTTCTTCTTCAACAACCCTTCCCACCCTCACCCGATCCTCCTTCTCCTTTAATTTCTTTTTCACCATTAACACGATTATTTCACCATTAACACCATTAATACATATAATTTTTGATGTTGGCACTAAATTGTCATTTTCCGTTCAAAATTCCTCAGCTTGGAGCAAACATTACTTCACAGATCATCTCTATATTGATATTCAATGCAGCATTAGCGTCTGCAAAAATAGAGGAAATCACTCCCTTCTCCATTTTTTCCAATGAGCTATTAGAAACCTAACAGAAGTTGAGGTTTATCACCAGTAGCGTACATACATATATAGTACCAAAATTTATCTCTTTCCGCTAACAAAAGCAAAGAAAATGAAATAGGAGAAAATTAACAGTTGAAATTCACAAATCTCCAGTATCAACCAGATCCTGCCACTGAACTAAATAGCACTGACCTCAATTTTCATCAACGGAGCAAAGGGCAAGAAAGGCAAGGGAAGAAAATTTTGGGATCTCATTTGTCGGGGTTAGGGAGTCGGGGGATTATTTTCCAACTTTCAACTTTTCTTTACTACCAACGAAAATATTCTTATAAAAAAATATTTATTAGTCGAAATTTTAGTGATTTCGGAATAATGAATATTATTTTGGTGAATTGGTTAGTATTAGAAAGTGTTAGATTGAAGTAACTAGTACGTAATGTGAGATAAAAATTGCAATACTTGTCAAATAATTAATCATTTGTGTTTATAAATAATAAAAATTTGAGAGATGTTTATACAAATTCAAATGCCAAGATATGGGGTGGTGGGGTGTGAGGAAGAAGAAGGAATGGGGGTAGTGGGGTGTGAGGAAGAAGAAGGAATGGGGGTGTGAGGAAGAAAAAGAAATGGGGGTGGTGGGGTGTGAGGGAGAAGGAAAAAAATAACGGTTAAAAATTTTAAAGTGGGTCCCACTTCATTTTTTTACCTTTTTACTCGTAAAACGTGCTTTGACTTTTTTTCGCCATGTCAACCGTTAAGGGGGCAAAATAATACACTTTAAAGTTTATAAGGGGGTAAATAATTACAGGTAAAGTGAGTTTTCGTTGCAACTTTAGGGGGAAAAATATGTCTTTTCTCCAAATTTTATAGGTTTTAAATATAGTTTTGCGGTGTCTTAAGTTGTAAATTTAATTCTTATGTGTATTTAACATATAGTTCTTACTTCTAATACATGTTTTAGATTAAAGTATTGAATATATATATATATATATATATATATATATATATATATATATATATATATATATATATATATCTTATGTGGCATGCCTAAGAATCAAGAAAAGCTATTTATCTTTTTTGTGATTTTTTTGAACTTTTTTCTTCATTCTTTTATTTATCAATCAATTTGTTTAATAATCAAAATAAATGGATCAATTACTACTCCTACATTTATTTATATCCTTTAATATTAAAATTTAAAATTTTTTATTTTCATTACTCTCATGACCTTTGATGATCATAACTCCTTTCATGATATCATTTCATATTCCATATTGCTGTCCTATAAATAGAAGCATTATAAGTCTTCTTCCCCCATCAACAAAATTAAGAATATTTCATTCACTATATATTTTTTGAACTTACATATATTCTTTTAAAATATTTCATTTGTGTACCTTCTAAAAGATCCTCCTTCTTCTTTTTTCTTTTGGGTATGTTGTGTTTTCTTCTTCTTCTTCATGTATTATTCTTTTGGCATTTGAATTGATTTGCTTTATACTAAATTTGTTATTATTATTATCCTATATTATTTATAACTTCTAAGCAAGAATATGTATGATTTAAATCTATTTTCTTACAATTTCTATTTGTAATGTATTAATTTTTGTGATGTATTATTTTTTCATAGGAATAAGAAGAAGATCAAATAGTGAACGGATAAAATGAAGATGAAGTGATGACTATGTGAAGATTTGAGGAGTAGCACATAAGAACCACTTGACATGAATGTCCTTTGTACAATTTTATGTGTGTGTGTGTGTGTATATATATATATATATATATATATATATGTTTTATCTAAATAGTTTAAATTACTACACACAATTTGTTCACTTTATTTTTTATTATACTAAAAATAGATATAAACAAGAAACATAGATAAAATAATGTAACACTTTTTTTTACATTTTTTCTCATTTCTTTCAATTAGTTTATTTTACAAAATCATGTCCTTAATTCATACATTCAATTACATAAATTCTAATCTTACATATTAGTAATGTCCAAAAGTCTCAAACCTTTCATATTCATAACCCTCAATTAGTTAATGTACAAGAAGACAATTTATCCTTTTCTCTTTTTATATTTTATTTTTAATTATTTTTATATTTCTCTATAATTTATGTGATTGATTTGTATTAAATTAAATCTATAGATAATAATAATAATGAAGAAATATAGAGAAGGTGATGTAGCACTTCTCTAGAACCTCCATTTTTATTTATCCCTTTTCTCATTTTTTGACAATTTCTTCTTCGTTTATCTATTTATTTTATTTTTCATAATTCAAAAATTAATTATTCAATTCATCAATTTTTCACCTCCCACTAGAATTACCTTCTTTATTAGAGATTTTAATATGTATTCATGCATTCTACCATCTTCTATCTTTAATCTTAATTAATTTTATTAATGTGTAGTAATAATATGCTAAAAAATAGGAGGTAAAAAAATAAATTAATCTATATATATCTCACACTACCGGATTATGCATACATTAATAATTCATTTTAGTTGTAGTTGTGCGTAGGAAATGCTCCAACTTGAGTTTTAGGTATTCTTTTTATTTGAATAGTAGCAAATTATCTTATGAGATTCGTGTATTGATGAATATTTTGTCTTGATTAAACTTATATGTGCTCTATTCCCAGTAAATTCAAATGAATTTATTTCTCTAGAGGCTAAAATTTCTCATCTTTTTGATTGAAAAGTCCATATTGTTTCGTTTCATAACATTTTGTTGCTATTTGCTAAATTTTGATGACACATGCTATGCCATTTGTATCAAGAAGCTCGGTACATACGATAAATCTACTTCAATATTAAATATATTTTTTCAAAGGTAATTTTATATGCCTGAGCAATTTTTTTTATGATGTATAATATTTTTAAATTAACTTTGTTCAAGAATATTTTCTGCTTCACTTATTCCACTACTTTTTTAAAATGATCATTATGTCACTCTTTTTATGTGTATTCAAGAATAAGAAATTTTGCCAATATGCAAAAATTTGAAGCAATTAGGTGAGCCTCTGATTGTCCCTACATCTCAAAGAAAGTTTAATTTGTTCTTTCATCTTTTTTTTTCATTCTATTTTCTTCTTGGATTTTTAATTAGTGTTTGAACTTATTTATGTGATTAAGTGAAAAGTTAATCCTAATCCGTCGAATTATGTGAAAAATAGATTCTAACTTTTTGTAGTGTCATAACAGCTACGTGGGGAAAGAAGTAAAAGAGGAAAAATTTTAAAAAAGTTATAACGAAGAAAGAAAAAATTGAAAAGACAACCTACATAGGAATGAGAGAATGGGAAAGAAAGAAGAAATACAAAATTATAA
>NC_061114.1:20326247-20410353 GCF_002878395.1 Capsicum annuum
ATATATATATATATATATATATATATATAAAATGCAAAATTATAACTTACAAGATCAATTTTTTTTGTTTGATTATGTCAATAAAGAGATTGTGGCACAACTAAATAATACAATTTGGAATCCATTCAATTATTTTCTCTCTCCCACTCTCTTTTTTTTTTCTTTTTGAATTTTGGCATTCATTTTATCTTTTTATCGTAATTTTATTAGACAAAAAACTACAATTTAACTAATCAATTTTTAACTTTTACTATAATGATTTATTAATTAATAGTATTTCAATATATATATATATATATATATATATATTCAAAAAAATTCGCTTTCATTATGTATCTCTGCCTCGCTCTTCTTTCCATGTATCTTTGATTCTTTGTCTTTAGTTTAAAATTTTAACATTAATTTGAAAGTTTTAAATGATAAAAACACAAAAATACAATTTCGAAAGAAGTTTGTAGTGAAGATAAGTTATGGCGATAGGTTTCAAATATTTGATGACTTTTGGTTGGTATTTAGACTTACAAAAATTACTCTAAGTTATCATGTAGAACTTCAAAAAGAAAGTTCATGGTGAAATTTAATTCCATGAATGATTATATTTACTAATAAAGAATCGTGACTTGCAATTTGGATAAACTTTTATAGCTTATTTTGAATTTTGATTTTCTTATCATATGAAAATAATTTTTTTTGGTGTGTGCCAAAGCTTAGAACTAACATCCCACTATTTTAATTTTTGTTTTTAAAAATATTATATCATAAATTTGACAAGTTAATTTATAATCGCGCGAAGCGCGATCAAATTCAGTAGTATATAATATATTCAACTGTCTCAGCAAATTTCAGCCCCTTTCTCCTCCACTTTTGAATTTCGTAATAATGAATTAATTAATACTACGGAACGTGGTTGTGTCCCAGCCAAAAAGGAGGACGATTAATTTAGTGGTGTTGATATTAATGAGCTGTTAATAAAAGGGCAAATCACATAAGTATACATATTTAAAGCCTAAATTACAAAATCTACCAATATTATTTTTTTATTTAGAGAATGTGGTTTTTACAAAATCTATCATCCACTAAAAGCAGTTTTTTTTTTTTTTTTTTAAATTACACATTCGAAATTTAAGGAAAAAATATATTTTTGAAATTAATTTAGGTAAATTTACTGAGTTTATGGTATATGTATTTATCCTTTTATGGTAGTTTATATATTTCACCGTATATATATTTACTTCAAGAGACTTCTTCTTTAATACATCTGATACTTTACTCTTCATTAGTGAACTGCGATCCTTACTATTTTCTTCACTCAAAATTAGACAAAATTATCTTCACCATTTTCTTCACCTAAAATTAGACAAAATTATCCTCACCATTTTCTTCACCCATAATTTTCAGAGCATTGATAGAATACAAAAATGCAGAATTCAAAATCTTCTACAAAATATACTCTTAAGAAAGAGCGCTAGAATTGAGGCAAATCATACTCCTAGTCCCATAAATTTTTCTCTACCGAGTTTTAATTTGGGATTGTTCAATCTAACTCAGGTCTCGAAAGTTTTGAGTCCTATTTTAATTGAAAGTAATAGCCCTAAACTTTGTGATAAAAGAAAGATTAAAGATGTACCAATATTTATACCATCAGATTCGAATTTTGAGGATGATTTTTGTGGAGATAAGTTCCCAAAAACGACGGAAGTACTTTTTTTTTTGAGTGATTTTTGTTTTTATTTTTTGATTTTGGTTCTTATAGTAGATATATAATTGTTTTTCGGATTATGAATAGAAATTCGACGTTGGTAATGAAGGATGGTCTCTGAATTGAAAGGTGTCAGATCTGAGAAATCAAGAGTTAAGAAATCAAAAAGAGATAAAGTGAAAGGACAATCTTCAGAGTGTAAAACAACAAAAAAGGTATGCACAAGAGGTTTTACTGTGTTAATCATAATTGTATAGTTTAAGTTTAGATTCTGATTTCTTTCAATGTTTTGATGAGATTTAATGTAAATGCATCAAAATTTTCAAGTGTCTACAATTTTGTTCAGATAAAGAAGCAAAATAAGAAGCAGACGCATTGTTGCTCGAACACCAACGTTGATGTATTTAACGATATAAGGGAGCGTTTAACGCTAACCAATCATCTACAATTCTTTAGGGAATCACCGTTTGGATATTCTCGACTTGCCTCCAATTAAAGTTTATCCATAACTCATTCGCAGTCTAATGTATAAAGAAATAGATAATGATCGTGATGATATATTTGTTGTTAACATTAGTGGTAGTGAACTTCATTTTGCGGAAAGGGAGTTTGCTGCAATCACTGGTCTAAAATATGGTGATGAAAGTGATTTCGTAGAGGATTTCAATACTCGCAGCAAGTTGATTGATGTGTACTTTAATATGACAAACTAAGTAAATAAGGCAGAATTTATAAGGATCTTTAAAGAGAAAAATTTGGAGACAGAAAAATATTTGGTGAATGATGAAGATGTTTTCATGTTGCCATGAGGTGACCACACATTTAAATTACCGCAAACCAGTTTATATACCCTTATCGTATCATATTTTCTTGAGTTTATTACTCATTTAAGTTACCGCACATCAGGTACTACATCGTTATCGTATCATTTTTTTATGTAGTGATTATGCATTTAAGTTTTCGCACACCAATTTATATATCCTTATCATAACATATATTTATTAGGTTATTATGCATTTAAGTTATCGCACAATAGAAATTATACCACTATTGTACCATCTCTTTTAATTAGGTATAATCACCATAAAAGTGCCAACATTCAATAAGTAAGTGAACAAACAATGGTTAACATACATTAGAATACTAAAATTGTCACAGAATGTTTTTCATAACTACAAAAAACACATGCACTATATGAAGGTTTTACCTGTACTCTTACCTACATAAACAAAGCAAATACAAAAACACTAAAAGAGGCATATTGAGATATTTAAAGAAGGCGAAGAAGTTAAATTTACTTTTTCCATCATAAATTGAGGCTAAATCAAAGCTCGATAAGTTTTAATGTTCATCCAATCAATTACGATTTATTTTCTCAATTTAGATAAACCATGGGTACTAATCTATGTTGTTCGGACTCTACAAATATGTTAACAAGTGGTTTTCGTATTCCCCAGAATTATTATTGTCACGCCCCAAAATCCCATCGGGCCGGACTGGCACCCGAAGACGAGAAGGCCCGGGAGAACCCGTTCAAATACCTATACTTTCACTTACATGTCACCAAAAATTTGGACAGCACTTCGTTGCATATGGAAGGGTCTAATTACCTGTATCAACACAACACGCACAAATATATATGTATATATATATATATATATATATATATATATAATACTTGACCGTCGGGGCCACCACATATACAAATATAACATCACTATATAAACTTCCATGACTTTACCCTTCCTTATGTCTACAAAGCCTCTAGGATATACATGACATAACTAGGGTCGGGAAAAACCCCCGCCCACACATGACTCCTGGACAATAACAAAACATAAGGGACCGACTTGGAAAGCTCCGAAGCAAACTGGAGCTCACCAACAATAGCTGTATGACCTGGCTCCTATCTATGCTGTGAATGAGCTGAAGCACCTGTGCCTGCAGCATGAAATGTAGGTCCCCCGTGAGGGACGTCAGTACGAAATATGTACTGAGTATGTAAAGCTGTAAATAATCATATGTGATATGGGGGATCAAGAAAATCAGACGCAAGTGAATAAATCATAATAGAAGTGAACCACACTTCATAAACACTTTTAGGATCATGTACATAATCATTAATCTGAATTGGGTTCTTGAATTCAAACACATTTGTGGAACGGTATACATTCGTTTATTTTATTCTTTACAATTATCATTCGCCATTACCTCCTCCTCCCGAACCTTCAACCACCTAACAATAATCAATACTGTACCGTACTGTGACCATTAGGCTGCCCCCAGTACATATCAACTGTAATCATATCAAATATCGGGATCGGCCCATGCTAGGCTTAAGCCCCTGAGCTACCACCCACACGTATATCAAGTAACACACATAAGAGATCTTTCCAATAACTTAGTTCAAAAGCTTTTGAGATTATTACATTAGTGTTCATGCCAATATAGTACCTTTGGAATAATGATACATCAATAGGAACCAAGTAATAGACTTTCTATACAATAACGATGTAATAAAGACTCATTGGTACATCAACAATGTGTTTCGGAATCATCAATATCACAACAATGAAATAGGAGCCTTTAGGTATATCAATGAAACATTTTGACACTTTATAGAATGGAAACAACTTCGTTGGTAATGTAGAACAATACATGTTTTTGGACAACCTCGGAATCTTACTTGATGGAACATTGGTGTTTTCATGCCAAAGAACATCGTTAGAGTATGCTTTACATACCTCGTTGTAGATTCGGATACCAATTCAACACAATTTACCGCCTTTACAAATCACTTATCTACAATGAAATGTTTGGCATCTAGTATTAGCAACCCAACACCACAATTCTCTTCCATAATTCCATACAACCAATATTTGCAAAGCATTCCAAAAACCAACTTGAACAATCAGTTTATGTGTGTATATATATATATATAATCATCATTTCAATACCACATCATCACACCAAATCCCTTCACAATTCAACATAATCCAACTATGCACAAGAATAATCCAACATCATTTCCAATCATCTTTCAACAACAATCAAATAACATACTTCTTATGCTCACATGCATATATATATATACATATCCATATAAATAACACCAACACAATTTACATCCTTACCATAAAATGGCCCTTTTGATTTTGAAGTCCTGTTGGCACAAATAAGGGGTGCTTCTCGAAGCCCTCGAGACGGTGAACACAACTACTGAATCAATTTGGATTTTCTACGGTTGAATCACAAGATAATTGGAGTTGAACTTAGGCTAGGGTTTCTTATTCTTCAATAATTTGGATGATAAATGATGGATATGAGGCTAAGTATATGTATATAATGAACAATTTTCGTCCATGAGGTGATGGAAAATGACCATATTGCCCTTAAAATTTAAGTAAATCTGAATCTGTCCATGGTGGACTGTTTTGATAGGCTAAAGTAAATCGACCATAACTCTTTGCTCCGATATCGGATTTGGGTGAAATTGGTATCGTTGGAAATATAATTCAAAGGGATTTCATTTAATATAAAGTAGGCCACCCATTTCGTCCTGTACAAGGAGTTATGATCGTTTGAAGTTGACCCTAAAAATCTATTTTGAGAGGCTGAAGTAAAACGAGTATAACTCATTACTCAAATGTCGGATTTGGATGAAAATAATTGCATTGGAAAGAAGACTCAAAGATATTTCTTTTCATAGGTGGCAACTCTCCCAGTTCATTATATTAAGGGAGTTATGATCGTTCAAAGTTGACCCAAAAAAATGGCTGACCTCAGTAGTTTGTGTGCAGGAAATTTTCCTGCACATTTACTATTCCCAATATCCCGGCCACCGTTTTATAGTTTCGAACGTGCTCGATTATATCCGAAACCTATCCGTTTTTGGAAATATTTATATCGTTGGAAAGCTTATTCAATAACCTTCGTATGAAACCATCGACGGGCAAATTCCGGTATAAATAAAATAAAATAAAATTAATTCCATATAAATAAGACCAATACACGTACTTGAATACGCCAATATATGTACTTGAATACGGGGTGTTACAATTATACTTGTGGACAATTCACTATTTTGCGGCATCGAAAATGAAAATTCGCGCAACTTTGACGTTAATAACATTTCATCCAATCCTCTGTTTCCTTTAACTAAAACAATAATAAAAAGGAACTCTTCTCCTTTATTTCCTATTTTCCTTGTTTCAATCCAAATAAACCCAACAAAGTAGTCAACATGTTTAATTCATAACTCACACCAACACTGGAGTAATATGTCAAAAGTGAAAAACAAATCAAATAACTTATGCATATATTAGAATAGCTTTCTGGTATTCTTATATTCATCAACCATTGAATTCTTTTTCTCCTAGCAATTTTACATTACACATTTATCTAAATAATTATAACTGTTTACATCAAACACCACAATTATGACATTTAAAACGTGGATCCTCCGTACCAACTACAATATAAACTAAACCAAAAGACATTCAAAATGAACAATATCAACAAGTGAACATCATTTTCTTGGCAGAAAGTTATTGCACATTGTCTTGTTATGACCCTCTATATCACATTTGCCACAAACCACTTTAGACCTCTTGAACTCATTAAATGCTTTCTTCCTAATATAACTTGGTGGCCTACCTGGTTGTCTCTCTGCGTTCGATGACAATATTCTATCTTCCAACACATGTGTTGGTATTTTCCATTTACTTTCGCAAGGAAGAGGTTCAACAGGAATTGCATACGTTTCTTGAAAATTTCTTCTGTTGTAGTAGGCAGAAGAGTAGTCCTCTGAATGTTGATTTTTGTATTGAATAGCCTCTATAGCATGTCCAAAAGGTAATTCATCAAGTTGAAATCTTCCACAACTACACTTTCAATTTCGAAGACACGCAATAAATCGCTTTGATCCATCAGTAACAGTATGTAGGTATTCTGTGGATGCCCTTACCTACATTATCAAAGACGCTAAGAAAAATAAATTTACTATGCTTATTAATTCTAAAACTTTATATTTTTACAATTAAATTATATCCACACTTACAGTCATGCGATTTGATAAAATTCGATTTTCCACCAACATATCATTATGTTTTTCAGTAAGAATTGTGAAAGTATTTCTCATTTATTCACTATGTTGCTCATTTCATGTTTCAATAGTTTGCCTAAAAAACTCCAGCAATGACACCACTGGCATTTTTCTTACTTGCTTTAATATATTGTTAAAAAATTCTGCAATGTTAGAAGTCAAAGTCCATGTCCTTTTAACGATTGTATGTGCTCGAGATCATTTATGATACCCAACATTAAACAAATATTTTTGCGCCCTTTGCTTATTTGGTTCATCCTGCTCATTAATTCTTCAAATTCTTGAATTGTGTATGCCTTAGCCGTACTGAAGAATAACTTATTCACCTCTTCTGAAATCGTGATTTTAGTTAATAAATTGATCCACAAATGTCAAATACAAGCATAGTGAGTAACTCCAGAATACACTGCGGTAGTAGCATTTCATATACTCTAATTTCGATCTGAAACAAAGCACATATCCTCTCTTTCTCCATAAACAATCCTAAAACACTCAAAGAACCAACTCCACGAGGCATCATTCTCTGAATCAACTATAGCATATGCTAGCGGTAATATGTGACCTATAAACATACAAAAATTTAACATAATTCATAAATACAAAATGATTAATTATTTCATAAATAAGTCTAGTGATTCTAATTAGTTTAATCAGCAACTAATCATACTTGTTTTCAGTCTCATTTGTTTATTGATTTATATATACTTTGAATTTTTAATAACTTTTCGGTACACCAATTTCTATATCATACTTACAAAATTTATAACGAGATCACCTTTATACATTTTTCACACAACAATATATATACTCTTGCTACAACAGGTTTCGAGGATGTCAAATAAGCAATTCTACACATTATATTTGTGAATTTTGTTAATAAGAAAATATTAAGAAGAAGTCATCATACCTCCTTCATTCAATGTACTTGCCATTAGCATTTTACCATCATAAGTTGATCTCAAATGTGTGTTGTCAACCACCACTATAGGTTTACAATACTCCCATCCTCTTTTACAAGCATCAAGTGCAACAAACGCATACAAAATAAGATCTTCAACTATTTTTTTCAATCTAACAACCGTACCTGGATATATCGTTTCTAAAATATATAAATATATTGATATTTTACCATATGATTCTGCAAGGTCACCTCGCAATATAGTGATTGCCTTTTTCTTGCCCCTCCAAGCTTGCATGTATGTCAATGAAATACCATGTGATCTTTTCATTTCAGCTATTATATCCCTGGGTGTGTATATGGTTTTTGAATCATCTAGACTTTCTATTAACATGCCTCCAATTATGTTGGTAGTTGCTTGACGTTTTGAATAGATACTGTCTGTCAGCGTACAGGAATGTTTATCAAAAAATTCTTTAATTTTAAAAAGCCCACTTTCCTTCAAACTCGAAGCTTTTAAATATCACGAACATTCATCGGATGTGCAATTAAGATAATCCTGCTAATTTACAATTCAATATGTAAGTCATTTATATAATTAATAAAACTAATAACACATCATATTAACCTCGTACAACTATTTCAAAAGATTTCTAACCTCTTATGACAGGATCTAGTGGCAATCAATCGAAATTGCCTAAAAAATGAGTAGCGCTTCATAACTTCTGAAAGTGTGTGCTTATCAATATAGTCCTAACTTTCTTCAACTACCTCATTTTGAGGATTGCTAATTATTTCAACTCCATTGAATTTCAAAACATTATCTTCTACATTAGGACTGATGCCACTCAAATGAATTGCATCGGATGCGTAAAGCGGGGTTAATTTCCATGTTATTTATATTTGATTGGTAACTACATTGAGCATCAGTATGAAAGTCAAAAGCATCAATAGCCCTATCGGTACACATGATACATAAAGGAAACTTTGAAAATAAATTCATGTTATATTTCTTTTGATCTAGATAAACTTGGACACCTGTATCATTGTGTATACTTATCGATGGGCATCTATTACTAACAAAATACTTAATCTCCAACTCTTTTATCGTTGTATCTATACCTAGTTGCTTAGCAATTGCCTTCACCAACCCATTATATTTTGTGTTTGAATCGTACATTATTCCTTCAAATTGACAATTTTTGTATCTTCCTGCAAAATATAACATTCGAGCTCAGAACATTAAAAGATTTACCATTTTTTGCTCAACATACTCGCAAACAAAACCATAAAACTCATATTATGATTCAACCAGTTAATACAAAATTTTTAATTCTTTTTACAGTAAAGCATCATTAAATATACCATAATATATATATATATATATATATATATATATATATATATATATATAAAGTTACAAAACATGACAAATTCAATAGTGAATAATATGGTCTGGGTAGAAAACTTTTTCTCCTAGTTAGAAAACAAATTCAATGGCATAAGCAACAAAATTCTATAAATTAATTTTTATACACAACACAACACTTTGTTATTATCTGTTACAATTTTTTTTTCCTAGTTAGAAAACATATTCAAGGCATTAGCAACAAAATGCTATAAATTAATTTTATACACAACATAGCACTTCATTATTACTGTCGTTTTTCAACTTGTAAGAACTGGAATTCACCTTCTCAGCATAATTTAAGATTTATTTTCACATTACTAACCTAATACGTTTCATCTTCCATTGTAGAGAATCATTATTGCAGCGTTGCTACCATCTTTCATACCTGCAAATTGTTCCTTGAGAAATCAATTTCTGATCAGTTTATATCAATATAGTGAATGATATAGTTGAGGGAGACGCAATTATATTTATAAAAAAGTGAAAATCGAGGAGATGATTTGTAGTGCATGAATCGTGAAATTGTAAAATCAATTGGAGAAAATGAAGGATGAAATATTAACCGGTTAATTTACTCACGTTATTCTTGAAATTTTTTATTTTATCTTATTTAATAGGTTTTGTTAGTTTTGTAGTGGTATATTTTGTAAAATAGAATGTACTGGTAGATTTTGTAATTTAAGCTCTAAATATGTATATTTATGTAATTTTTTCTTAATTATAAAATATGTGAACATACGAACTAACCGAAGGGGGTTCAACATCTAATATATATACATAAAAAATAATTTTAACTATGCAATAATAGTAACTAGTTATATATAACCCATAGTTAATAAACTTCTAGCTTCGCTCTTGTATAAACGGGTGATTTACAAAAATAATTTTGAATTTTTGAAAATAAGCAGTCTTAAATTTTTTATTCCGGTTATCTTATATATGTGATGTTGGATTTTTTTGTTAAAACGAATTAATTTAAAGTTTTTTATGAAAAAAGTATCTTTAGTGAAAGGTTGTGTCTTTTATGAAAAATAATGTTTTTTTAGTGAAGAAGTGTTTTTAGATGAAGGGTTGTGTCCTTTCATTATCATTTCTATTTAAATCAACTTTCTGAAAAGATGATTAACTTTTTACCATCACACTCCTTTTTTGCTCAAGGGCCGAGTCAAAGATTCCAATTAAAGTGACGGTTTTGAATAGGGATTAATTTATTTATTTTTAGAGTCGCCACTTGGAATCGAGTTATGGTGTTCCAAATCACCTTTTTGAATCCCTAATCAAAAGAAAATGACTCTTTATTGGTCTGCAAAAACAGAAGACCAGGTAAGAAATTTGTTGACCGAGGGAAAGGTCTTAGGCATCCCTTGAGTCCCGTGGTTCCAGCACGGTCGCTTTTATTGTCTTATACTTAAACTAGTTTGCTAAATTATGTTAAGGGCCTAGGATTGCTCATTTTTATTATACTAAGAATTGTTTATTATCTTATATTAAATAAATCAGTTAGTTTTTAGAAAATATTTATCAAGGTGCATTATTGCATCCTTGAATTTTAAAATGTCTCAAAAAGATGTGTACGCCACATTCTTAATTGAGACCAATATTTTAAACGTGCTTAAAACTTATCTTGCATTAAAAGATGTTCGTTCATCTTCTATTTTACACCCTTTTCCCTTCTGTCCATATCAGTGCTGGCTCAAGGCCAAAGCAAGTGAAGCAATGGCTTGAGGGGGCCTCGTTTTTTAAATTATTGTATGTGATGTAGTTTGATTTGATATAGAATTTAATAAATAAAAAATTATTTTTTTAATTAGAGATCAAAATTAAGTCATAAGTATTTGTGTGGTTATAAATCATTTGGATAAATGAGATTTAAGATAAAATATTTTTCAAAAGATTGAAAAGCATGTCTTTAAAACAAAAAAAATTATGGGAGAAAAATATAAGATCTTTATATAAAAAGTTATAGTCAATGTGATTGATAGTCAAGGATGGTTGATCAAAATTCTAATAATACTCCTTTCATTTTAAATTATATGTCTTAGTTACTATTTGGAGTGTCGACAATTGTTTTCTTTGAGTATAATTTTTTTAAAATATTTTGAATTGTCGATATGGCGCACGTGGGTATATATAGTAAAGATGATAGTACTATTTTTTATTAAAGCCCTAACGCTACTAATACTACATATTAATACTAACTTTTTTTGTTTAAGGTTAAAACTTTTAGGGTAGTGACACGAAAGGCCATGAATGATTGAGTAGCAGAGAATTTGTTTAGTGAAATTGAGGGAAGTACTCAATTTTGTAAAATTGACAACATTCTCACTTTCTACCTATTTTAAACTTGAAATTATATTATGGAGCAAACTCTGTGGTCAGTTCCCTACCGCAAAATGTGCTGATCGAGGAACGGAGGATTAGTCTCTCGGCTGCCGGCTGTGGGGATATCTTGGAAAACCAAAAAAAAAGAAAAACTTGTAATTATATTAAGCTTTTTGCTTTCGTGCTCTCCCTCTTTTTTTTTTCTTTCTTTTATCCTTCCAACTTTTCCTTTTGCATATGCATATGCATAAAAATTGTGTAACTAATGCATTCTTAATCTTTTTGTTTTTGTTTTTGCATGCATGCATGTATGAGCCTAAAATTCTAGTTTATAACCGAGTGTAACGTTACATCTTTTTAACGCAAGTAAGTTTAATAATTATATCATTTAAACTTCAAAAACTAATCTAATTAACTACATTTCAAAATGACAAACAAGTTATGAATGAAGACATAGAGAAAATTACATAGAAATAATAAACTACATACACTAAAAACAAGCTATTGAAATTACTTCATTCATGCTTTGATTCACAAGAAACTTACAAAAATAAATAATATGGAATTGAATATGAACCTGTATGATGAAATAATTAAAAGAGAGATTCGAACGATATCACCAGAAACTCGAACAAAATCCCAAACTCAACTCGCCGCTTCATTTTTCCTATTTTTGTTTCTCACTGTTTCTTGTTTCCCCTCACCGTTTCTTGTTTTCTCCTTGATCCGTTTCTTGTTTTTTCTTTTTCTTCTTTTTTTCCCTTTTGTTCCTTGTTTCTAACTCTTCTTTTTTTGTTTTTCCTCTCACAGTTTTCTTGTTGATTTTTTTGCTGTCTACCCGTGTCTATAGTGTTGTAGGGTGTGTATGTATACAAGTGTGTAGGATTGGGAAGTTAAAGGAGTTGGAGGAAAAGATGGGGGTGGTTGGGGTAGTTTAGGATAAGATTTATCTTTCTTTAAAAAAAAAAATATTAATAATAATAATAAATTAAAATAAATAATAAAAATAAAAGAATATTAATTTTTATATTTTAAGAAAATATAATAAAAGTTTATAAATAATTTAAAATAAATATAATTAAGGTAATACTAAAACTAGTAGTCTATTTATTAAAAAAATAAAATATTTTTGTGATTTTTGTTGTATTATTTTTTAAAAATAAAAATAAAATAAAAATATTTCAGAATGTAACTTTATTTATTTATTTATTTATTTATAACTAAAATTTATTAAAAATAAAAAAGAATTAAAATAATATCGGACCAAATATAAATATTTAATATCGAAAAATAGGTTAAAATTCGGGGAGGATCAAAACTTGGGTGTCTACATTTACAGAGATATAACTTTCCCCAAAAGTTTTTTTCTTCTCCAAAAAGATCAAGTTCAACTTCTTGCTTTCCAATAGGATTATTTCACTATTTGATTGGTGCAGAAATTCAAAGGCTTGTCATATCCACTAAAACTATTTGCGTTAAATCTCATAGCAATCTCGCAGAGGAAAGGGAGAAAATATCATTTTTAGGAACGCGTTTCGGGCGTGTTTCAAGCCTTCAATCCGTTTTTGGTGTTCATATTATTAACCGTTTATCTTGTATTCTTCTTCCTATATTTTTATATGTGTTCATGGAACATATTTTTAAACAATCTAAAAACGATATTTGTATCAAGGAAGAAAATATTTTGTTGCTATGCAGACTGTCCAGCGAAAGTTGGATTGATGATGATTGGTTCAAGATCTGTGTTTTTAAACTTGAATATTGAAGGACGTAGTTACATTGTAACAATTTTTTTTACAATTTATTAATGTTCTAGTAATCATACCTAAGGTGTTGAAAGTTGTTGTGGAGAAGAAACAATAACATTCTCCTAATAAATTGATGAAGTAGTCCTTGTAGATCATATAAATGTTAGCACATACCGCTGGAAATTATCAACATGGAGAAACAATATCCTTCCTACAATTTGATTGGTTGTTCATTGGTTAAAGTTTGGATGTGGTGCCAAATCTCGTATCCTTAGTGGTAGATTATAATCGATAGTTCAAAATAGTCACAAGGACTAGGATGATGGCCATTTTGGCTTAATGACTGTTCAAAACAGTCACAAGGACCACAATTGTTCCAACATCGAAGAATAAGAAAAAAAAATCACGACATGCTTTTAATGTCAGATGGTGTTACCATCGTGCATTTCAAAAAATATTAAAGTTTGTTGTTGTGCAATTTGGAGAACAAGATGTGAGGTGAATTCGAATGAGCGATATAAACATCGATTGTCAATGGATGCACTATTAAAATCAGAGTAGAAAATTTCAACCCAGAAAGATACATATCTATTACGAGAGACGAATGTCTTGAGATTTCACAATCAGCATTAGATGTTGGAAAATGGAGCTGCATCATCAGATTATCAAAGGATGGAGTATGAGAAAATCAGGTTCAATTTTATTAACCCTACTTATTATCCTTTGTGAGTTTGTGAATTTTCATAAATGGTAGGATAGATGATATTTGTGATGATATTCTAATGCTTGATATTTTAAGAATAATATTTTCATACGTGATCATTGTGGATCGTTATTCTTGCATAGAGATCAATGTGAAATTTACTTTCATGTTGTAGAATGATATGAAAAATTACACTACTTACAAGTACGTGTGTATACTTGAAAATTATTTTAAGTGAATATGAGATTTACAGAACATGAGTTGGTGAATTCAATTCTCTCTATACGATATGAAAAGGCACTTTATATGTCTGAAGTTTGGGGGTGTTTGGCATGTGAATAGAAGTCAATATTAGACTTAGTATTATTTAATATATATTTAAAAATATAAACTATTTGAGATAGTTAATATGTCTTCACTTTATAATTCTTAATGAATATTGTGATATGATGTGATAGTTTATCGATATGTTGATCGTAAGAAATGAAGAAAAATCATAATGAAAATAAGAAGATTTTTAAATTGGAGGATTTTGGAGAAACTGGTACTATGATGGGTATCAAGATTATACAAAATAGTGGGGTAATATAGTTGATCTCGCTACATTCTGAAAAGAGTGCTAATAAATTTAGCCACTTACAAATAAAGTGGTTAATACCCAATTTGTTCCTAGGACCTAAATCGAGTCAGTCCATTTTAATGAAAAAATCATGGTTAATTAACTTGTGTAAACAAATGTTATTGGAAGGGCCAGTAGTTGAGTTTTGGTTTTTTAGAGAACTAAAGATTTGAGAAACTCTAAGTTTCATTCTATTTTATAAGGGTATATCGATACAAGTTGGTATCAAAATTAAGAGAAAAAAATAAATTTACCACATGATGGATATTTACCTTGTGAGGAGGTACAATTTTTTTTTTTAAAAAAAAAAATTATTACTAGAAGCAAGCTAACTAAGGAGTTGAGTGGTTGAGGGATTATCAAGAAAATCCATTAATTTTGCAAAATATGAGCTCAATTTTATGATAGTCAAGCCACTCTAGCTCGAGCATATAGAGATTATATAATGAGAAGTAAAAACGCATAAGTTCTTGACATGATTGTATTAGAAAGTTAATTCAAGATGGAATGATTTCTATCACATTTGTGGAGTCAAATAAATTTGAATAATTTATTTATTAAATTTATTAAAAGGAAGGTGTTGAATACATCTTCAAGTATGAATATGTTTAAAACTCCTTAATTAGGTCCACTGATAATGACAATCCTACCCAGCACTATGAAATGAATAGTTTATGGTTCAAAGGGTAACAACAAGTTATTGATACGTGGATGATTCAGTACTTAAGTAAGAGATGTATTGGCATTGATTGTCATAATTTGGAGGGTTGAGTTCAAATACTCTTAATGAAGTTCAGTTCATGGAACAAGTGTCTCAAATATGACAAAGACACTGGAAGAACTTCACCTATATGAACATAAAAGTAGGGCCGCTTCGATTGAGAGTTGGAGTTGCTCTTATAAATATTCATAAATTTTGGATAACACATGGCCATAAAAGTGCTAAGCATGTTGAGTGAAAAGCAGGAATAAAATGTTTATGTGTGTAGTGTCACCAATGTTATCACAAGGAATAACACGTTCAAAGCTATTATGCTACGTGGAATTTCGATGTCGTCTTGTAACATTGCACTAAGGTGATATTCAAATTGAAAGATACATTACTATATGCGTGAACATGACATGATCTTTGTGTCCTAATTTATATTTAAACAAGTGGGAGATTTTTGAATTTTTTATTTAAAATAAATTAATTAAAAAAAAAATTATGAAAAGGTGTCTTTAGTGAAAGGTTGTATCTTTTATGAAAAAAAAATATCTTTTTAGTGAAGAGGTGTCTTTTAGATGAAAGGTTGTGTCCTTTCATTACCATTTCTATTTAAATCAACTTTCTGAAAAGATGATTAAGTTTTTATGGAGATATAACTTTCCCCAAAAGTTTTCTTTCTTTACCAAAAAGATCAAGTTCAAATTCTTGCTTTCCAATATGATTATTTTCATTATTTTCTTGGTGCAGAAATTCAAAGGCTTGTTATATCCATTAAAACTATTTACGTTAAATTTCATAGCAATCTCGCAGAGTAGAGGGAGCAAATATCATTTTTAAGAACGTTTCAGACGTGTTTCAAGGCTTAAATCCATTCTTTTGTGTTCATATTATTAACCGTTTATCTTGTATTCTTTTTCCTATATTTTCATGTGTTCATGGAACATATTTTCCAACATGTAAAAGTTCATGTTTAAGTTGTCCAAGAGCAACATTTTTTACTATGAAAGTGGGTTAAAGTGGAAGACCGCATATTTTCAAGATCAATAGGTAAGATTTTTTTGTATATATAAACTAGTGCTTTCTCTGTCCAGTTTTCACGATTTACTTTTCTTTTTAGTCAATCACAAAAAGAATGATAATTTTTTTAATTTGATAATTTAATTTTAATATATTAATGTTACCGTTAGTGAAATGATTTACGTAACACAAACATCTTAAACTTATTCTAGACCACATATTTCAAAAGTATTTCGATCTTTCTTAAATTTTATATCAAGTCAAACTACTCACATAAATTAGAACGGAAAGTATCAATTTACCATGGATAGGGGAAATGACTACTTGTCTAAACTAACCTTTGGATCCAGTAAATGTAAGCTATACAATTATAGAACAATGAAAAATCTCTCTCTATATATAAAGGAGGCTAAGTAGTATGTTGATGTGACACCTCTTAGATGCAAGAAAACCTATTTATCCATTTTCTCCTTTTTTTATATTTTTTTCTTCATTTTTTAATTTATCAATCAATTTGTTTAATAATCAAAATGAATGGAACAATTACTACTCCTACATTTATTTACGTAAAATTTTTGAACTTACATATATTATTTTTAAAAAAATCATTTGTGTACCTTCTAAAATGTCTTCCATATTCTTTTCTTTTGAATATGTTGTTGTTGTTTCTTCTTCGTATTCTTCTTCTTGGTATTGTTCTTTTGGTATTTTAATTGTTTTGCTTTACACTAAATTTGTTATTATTATTATCTTATATTGTTTGTAACTTCTAAGCAAGAAGATGTATGATTTAAATCTATTTTCTTACAATTTTTATTCATAATGTGTTAATTTTTGTGATGTGTTATTTTTTACAGGGATAAGAAGAAGATCAAATAGTGAACGAATGAAATGAAAATGAAATGGTGACTATATGAAGATTTGAGGAGTAGGACATAAGAACCACTTGACATGAATGTCTCTTGTAGATTAGTACACACAAATAGACCTTTTGCTTTCTCTAAGCAAGAAAATATATATATATATATATATATATATATGCTTTCTCTAATTAGTTTAAATTACCACACACAATTTTTCACTTTATTTGTCGTTATACTAAAAATAGATACGAAGGAGAAATATAAATAAAATGATATAACACCTTAATTTTTTAAATTCTTTTTATATAATATACTAACTAAATAGATTATTAAAGTCTCATAAAATAAAATTCAAATTGATCTTAAAATAGACCTTTCGCAATAAAACTCAATTCACCATTTGCTTGAGACAATCCACATAAGAGAAATTAATATAACGCAATCTTAGTGATAATTAAATTTTTATTTATGTATTATGTAGTTGTAACTGTAAAATTAATGTTAATGAGGAAAAAAAAAAGTGAAGGCAACAGAGAATAAATAATTTTTATAAATGATATGAACGTCTTTATTTGTTCATTTTATTTGTCGTTATATTAAAAATAGATATAAAGAAGAAATATAGATAAAATGATGTAACACCTTAATTTTTTAAATTTTTGTTTATATAATCTACTAACTAAATGGATTATTAAAGTCTCATGAAATAAAATCCAATTGTCCGTAAAATAGACCTTTTGCAATAGAACTCAATTCACCATTTGCTTGAGACAACTCACATAAGAGAAATTAGTATAACATTAGCTTAATGATAATTAAATTTCTATTTATGTATTCTGTAATTGTAACTATCAAATTAATGTTAATGAGGAAAATGAAAACAAAAAGTAAAGACAACAAAGAATAAATAATTGTAATAAATGACAAAATTAGTAAAGAGTCATTAACTTGTAGTCTTCTTCCTCATCAAGATAAATTCTTTTTAAAGCGTTTGAAAAAAATTGAATGAAATTCATTTGAAAGCAATATCTGAACATAGCGAAAGTCTTATATAATAAAGGTCAAACCCATCGACAGCCCCCTGAACTTGGTATAATCTTTCACTTTGGCACCTCAAGTGAATGTTGTTCACTTTTAACACCTCATGTAGCCATAAAGTGTGTCATTTTGGTACCTTTTGCTGAACCAGCAAGGAGAGTGTATTACACTCGCTTTTAAGCGTGTTTGAGGGGTATTTTTATAATTTTTTTAGAGGTATTTTCATAATTTTACATCTTCTCTCCCACATTGTCTTCTCCTCACCTATTTTTTTTAGCTTAACCTCCATTAATAGAGGTGAAATCAACACTCAAAATAAATTTCACTCCATTAACAAAATATTCACTCTATTAACTAATACACACCATAAACACCATATAATACTCCTTCCATTAATCAACAAAACACACCCTCTAATCTCAATTCTCCACCATTACACCATAAACACACTAACAACAACCCAATGACAATCAAGATTCATTGCACATCATAGCAATAAATCAAGGCTCAATATTAGTAATTTCTCACTCTGTTAAATAAATAAAGATGTTATGCACACTCTTTTTTCCATCCCCGTCTCCATCCATTAGTTTTTCAGTATTTTTTTTCTTTTTCTTAACACAATTAATTTTTTCTCCATTAATTCTTGGAGGTCAAGCTCACAATATCATGTTTTTACTCTTTCTTTCTTCATTATTGTGTAATTGGAGACTTGTATTTTTTTTTGCAGTTTCATATTTTTTTTCTTGCTCCTTCCACTTCCAGCTCATTCCTTCCCATGTCTCTCAAATAATTCTTCAACTTCACTGTATCTGAAATTCCCATGTCTCTCCTTTTCATGTATCTAAAATTCTAGTTCCAAGTAACTCTCATTCGTATTTATATTTTCTTTCACTAATTAATTTTCTAATTGAACACTAACCTCATCCTTCTCTGTATTTTTCATCATGTATTTGAAATTCGTGAAGCTATTAATGTAGATCTATTATTGTTAGAGAACGAGGAGATATGTTTATCATTATTGAAAAGTTCAATCTCCATTAATGGAGGTTTAAGCTAAAAGAAAGTTGGTTGGAGAAGACAATGTGGGGGAGCTTTTTTGTAATTATTTAGGGAATAAAACATGTGTCATTAATTCATTGGATGTAATTGCCATGTATTTTGGCATTTTTTAAAACTAATTTTATGTATATATAATGATGTGGCAATGTAAGATTAGATGGCACAAATTAATTGGTCAGGTAATCCATGTTGGCAGCGAGTGTGATTCATACACCAGAGCTGATGTCGAAAGGTGTCAAAGTGACACACTTTATGGTCACTTGAGGTGCTAAAAGTGAACAATGTCCACTTAAGGTGTCTAAGTGAAAGTTCGTGTCAAGTTTAGGGGGCCACCGATGGGTTTGGCCTATAATAAAAGAACAATTAACCTTTAATATATAATTACATTAAGAAACAACTAGAGTTACAGTTGAGGAATATAAAACTACAATTCATCAAAACAAAGACACTTTTATTATGAAAATTGTAATATTATTTAGTGAATCCATCCGCACTTTGCGCGAATTAATTAAATTTCGACGGTTGAAATTTCTTTATTTTTTTATTTTATCTTAATCTATTTTATTATTCACCTTTAATTTTATACATATATTTTTCTTAAGTTTTCATTATTTTAGCATTTTTAATATTCTAAAATACTTAAATTTATATAATATAATATAAGTGAAAAATAATTTTATATGTCTACGTTTGATGAACACTAACGACAAGTATGTATTGATTCTTCTATTTCTAAGGTGATTTAACGTAGATTAATCATGCAATGAATTATTTCAATTTCTATGGATTCAAACAAGTCAATAAGAAACTTAATCCATGTGTGTAATATTTTTGTCAGGTTAGTCATATACGTTTGAAAAAATTGAATGAAATTCATTTGAAAGCAATATCTGAACATAGAGAAAGTCTTGTATAATAAAAGAACAATTAACCTTTAATATATAATTACATTAAGAAACAATTAGAATTACGGGTGAGGAATATAAAAATAAAATTCATCCAAAAAAAAAGATTTTTTTTGTTATGAAAATTGTAATATTATTTAGTTATAATTTAATTTTCTTTAATAACCGTGCGAAGTACGGACATATTCACTATTATATATATAAAGAAGAATGATAGATCTGCCGATGTGGCGCTCTCTAAAGCCTAAAATCCTATTTATCTTTTTTGTGGACTTTTTGAGTTTTTTTTCATGTTAAAATTAATTTATTGTACATTTTAAAACAAAAACTACTTTTTAAATTCTCTTAAGTATACCTCTTAATTATTATAATTACAACTTTTCATCTCTTCTATAACCGTTACCTATTCTTCACTATGATATAACTAGACATTGTACAAAAAGAGAACCCATAGTTTTTCGTCACTATTCCTAAACGCAACTTCCTTATCTTTGAAATCTAATTAGTTCTTCTTAGATATTTCTTTCTAATTTTCATTATAATTCTATATTTTGAGAGATTAGTCTATAGTATATTAGCATACTGAAATGTTGTTGATGGCAGAATGACGTTTTTCTGTTTGAATAATTGTGTAATTGATATTTTAGTATAATTTTTTCTAATGTTATTTTGGCGCTCTCTTACTAATGTTTGCACAATATTTCATTGTTAATGGAGGATTACTGGTTATGGGGTATAAAAATATGTAGTCATTTGGAGGCACAGTTGGGTTTGTTTCTCGCTCTCGCTATCTCCAATAAAACGAAATTTCAACTTAAAAAAAATGACTTCTTCTTAAAAATTAATGATAAATATCTATGATTCTCGATATTTGAGGTTAGCATTTAAATTCGTATAGTATTTATTCTTATGATGTTTATGACGTGTATGCAATGTAATGAAATAAATTTAATAAAAAAAATTGTATTTGATTTTTTAGAGGATGATGGCAATGTGGAGGAACCTAAGTGAGAATAAAGATAATTGAAAAAAAATAGAAAATGAAATTATCAAATAGATCGGTCTTTATTTATTAAAGTTTTTAGAGAGAAAAAAAAGGTAGCATGAAAGGGTATATGCAAGTATGTATATATGTATATATTTTATTAATTTTCTTTTTCTATTTCATTTCTTTTTCTACTTTTATCCCTTCCATTGTTAATTTTTTTTTTTTTTTGAGAAAAAGAAAAATTGCCAAACCATAAAATACTAGAAAAAGACCTTAGAGAAAGAAATGAAAGAGGAAAATAAATTTTTCTTCCATATACTTTTATTTTATTTTGCCAAACTAATTTGTATATGAAGGAGTTTGAAAAATTATAATAAAAAATCTTTCACTCAAGAAATTTACATGCAATTTATTACTATGACAGTATACTAAAAGGTTAAATCTTTGTAACTTACGATACCGGCATTGATAATAAATTCAATGCCTTTTTTTGTCAACAAATTAAGTTTGCTACATATTACTAGAAGATGATTTCAAAAAAATATGGTGTCATCAATAATTTTGTTAAATAAAAATAACTTGATCGGCGTTCTAAAGATTTCGTGAAATCAATAAAGAGATCGGACCAAAAGAATTTATTGCATGAAATACTTTATCTTTTCATTTATTCTCCCTTTTTATCTAACCTATAAGTCTTTTGACAATTTTAGTTTCTCTCTTTAATTAGTCTGCTTATTTGAAGAGCATTAAATTTGATGGCAAAAATAAACATGTCGTTTCTTAGTTAGCGGAGGAAAATAAGTAATGAATACAATTATTTTAAGAAAATCAAAAAAGTAAAGAAGTAAAGAAAAATATTTCTGCTTGACTGAGAACAAAAAGGGTTTAAAGAGTAGGAAAAAGGAAAAAAGAATTGAAGAATAGCTTATTGAACAAGAAGTAATTGTTTATCTTGAATATGAAAAAATTAACTGTTTTAGTATTCACTTCTTTTATTTGAATTAAGAAAATATTACTCCTTCTATTTTAATTTGTTGGATTTTTTTATTTCATTTAAAAAGAATGGCTCTTTCTTCTTTTAGTAACACTTTGATCACAATTTTTCTCAATGTCATATTTAAGATTAGAAAATCACAGAGAATTTTGATATATTTGATATATCGTTAATTTAAAACCTCAAGATTCAAAAAATATTCTTTACTTTCTTAAATTTCATGCGATGATAAAGTATCAATGAATTGAGACGAATAACATGTATAAGTAAAACAATTATATTATGTAATTAAAAAAAATGAAATACGTATATTATAAAGAAAATGAAATTGTATATACAAGCACATATATTTATGTCTGCGCGGTGCGCGGATATGTTTACTAGTTATACTATATCTTACTAGAGAAAATTGAAGGAAAGGTGTCTTTTAAGTCTTGAAGGGTCAAACATCATTAGGAAATTTAATTAAGTTAATTATGGACTTGATTAATATTTTTAAAACCTTCTAATCTTTTTCAAACAAATCAACCCACACCCCTCTTCAATCCAAATCAACCAGTCTCTCTCCTTTCTCTCTCTAGACAGTTTCTCTCAACTCTCTCCCAACTAATGATTCTGCAAAATTCTTCCTTCAATCCCCGGCAACTTCAACCTCCGGCGAAAAATAGTCGGGCGAGTTTCCTTTCGACTTTCAACCGTCAATCGATGTGAAGACTTCTCTGGCGACAACAACTTTGAGTTCTTCATCGTCTCATTTCCTTTTTCACAGGTTAAAAATTATGAAGAAACAGAGGAACTTGAGTCAACTACTCTTCTAGTATTGAAATATGAACTGAATAAAATCTTAATTTCTGGCATTTCTTCTCCTTGTTGTCCTACTGTTAATTCGGATTTGTTGGTGATTTTTGTTCACAGTTGATGTTCTTAGTGGAGACCCCTTCTTAGTATGTGTGTGCGTGTATATATGATGTGTTGGTGTTGCTGGGTTGATTTGTTGTTTGTCTTGGTAAAAATGGTGTTGCAATAGATGAAACATCCGATACAACATATGAAGACATCTGATGCAGCAGATGAAAATATCTAATGCACTGAATTAAAATCTGATGCAACTATGAAAATCTGATGTAATAGATGAACAATCTAATAGATCATTCATCTGTTGCGATAGATGATTTTTCTGTTTGGAAGAAATCTAAACAATATTGATCCAACAGATAACTCATTTTGCAACAGATGAGTGATATGTTTCAACAGATCAGTGATCTATTTTTATTATTTTTAACAATTTACTCATCCGTTGCAATATATCAGTTATATATTGCAATAGATAACATTCGTTGCAATATGTCAATTATGATTTCCAACGGATTACTCATCCATTGCAACAGGTTGGTTATATGTTGCAACAGATAACAACCTGGTGCAATAGATTAGTGATCTATTTTTATTATTTTCAATGGTTTACTCATTTGTTGCAATAAGTTGGTTATATGTTGCAACAGATAACATACCTGGTGCAACAGATTAGTGATTTGTTTTTACTGTTTCCAACAGATTACTCATCCTTGCAACAGGTTGGTTATATGTTGCAACAGATAAACTATCTGGTGCAACATATTAGTGATCTATTTTTATGATTTTCAACAGTTTACTCATCCGTTGCAACGAATCAGTTATATGTAGCATCAAATAAAATACCTGGTGCAACAGATTAGTGATCTGTTTTTATTATTTCCAATGATTTAATTATTCGTTGCAACAGGTTGGTTATATGTTGCAACAGATAATGCACCTGGTGCAATAGATGTATAGTCTGTTGGAACTGTTATTTTACCGTTGTGCATGTTAGATTTACTGTTATCCTTTTTTAACGATGCATTAATCAATTATAATCTATTTTATACTTTTGTTAATTTAAGATAATATGGCTCCAAAAAGAAAAGAAACCGAATCAAGTTCAAGTAAAGGAATAAGTGCAGCAGCTCGGCTACATCCACCACTCTATGAGCTTGCTTTACAAGTGTTATCTCAATTAGGAGCAGAAGATAATGAACATGGGAAGGAGAAATGTCTCAAAAGAGATGATCCAAATGCTAATAGCTCTTCCACCGAAGAGTTGGTCAAAACCTTCAGCATTGATCGTTATCCTGTGAGAATGCAGTGCGATGGTGCCACAGATTTAATGGGTGATTTCATGGTTAAGTCAGTCATGGAAAATCTTTCGATGCCTTTAGAAAAATACTTCAAGAACAAAAATTGGATGCTTATTTTAGGGAAAGCTGTTTTGGGCAATATCTTGATTTGCCAGAGGACAACAATGCTCGTTTATAGATGAAAATGGTATACGATCTTCTCAAGCGTAGGTTTATATATAAAACAAAGACAAGATGGATGAAGTATGGATAAATTACTATGGCATGCCTATTTGTTTTGATTGGAAGGAGTTTGTCATAGTTACCGAACTAAAATGTTATCCTCTTTCTCCTTCTCAAGTTATACCTACTCTGATCCAAAAAAAGCACCCCGCACACCCCAAAAAGGCAAAGGAAAGTTGAGTGATTGTGATAACCTGGTGTCGATTGTTGGTCCAAGCTTCAAAAATAAAAAATTGATAAAAGCGTTGAGAGGTAAAGAACTCTCAAAGAAGCACAAGCAATCATTGTGCTGGTTTGGTTTGTACATAATATTCTTTGGGCGAGAGATGTTAACAACAACATAAGCGTTAGTTTAATAAAGCTCTCCGAGGATCTTGAGGCATTTAATAGCTATCCCTTGGGTTATGAAAGCTTCAAAATGACTGTCAAATATTTGTTGACTCCGTTAACGCCAAAGACAACTTATATGGCTTTCCATGGGCCTTCATGGTTTTCTTTTATCATGATATGATTCATTATTTTTTTATTCAATAATGCTTTTGATTTATTGGCGTTATGTTATAGGCTTGGGAATTTAAAGTCATTCCTTATTTGAGACAACAAGTGAACTACCAGGAAGAAGTTTCATGTCAACGAATCCTAAGATGGTTGTTAGCCAAAACCGATAGAAATGCAAAATTTCTTGATCTTTTCAACCCTCCCAATGAAGCAGTAAGTCCAATTCTAATCAAGTTTTTGTTTTAATTAATGATTATTTTAAATGATTTCATCATCATTCTAATTTATGTACCGATTTATTTTAGATTGTCCATCCGTGGCTTATTTCGACCAACCGAGAGTTGAAGATGCTATTTTTTCTTACTTTACGGTCTGTGCAAACTTTACCGGACCCTAAGATCTTTGATGGAATAAAAATAAAATTATTTGGAGCAACAGGCATCATAAGAAAAATAATTTTGGAGGGTGGGCTTATTTCTGTTGATGATGGTAGTCATAGTGGTAGTGGTAGTGGTGCTGCTGTTGGGGCTAATGATGTTCCTCTTACCATTTTTGAAACAACAAGTCATTATGATTATGATCATACTGGTTGTACAGATTTTTCTCCAGATTTTGCCACATCTAGCGAATATTCTGTATACAAATATCAAGACTGCAAGGCAAAACATGATGGGGTGATTAACGCTATTAATACACTAACTGCTTCTGTAAAGGAAATGGCATCTAAGAGGGGTGTCATTCCATCAAAGAAAATTTTATATCGATACACTCTACTAGATATCACGGCGGCTAAGAGGAGAAGGAAAGATACTTCCAAAGCATTATCAAGCATCGAAAAAAGCAAAATTACAATGCCTTTGTCTTGCACCGATGTTCAGTTTGCAAGGGTCACGGGAGAGCATCATGAGTTGAAAAAGGTGAATATACATCACCTGTTCCAACAAATAAAAAGGCACATATCTGTTTCAACAGATGATGCATCTACTGAAAATTATCAAACAGATATATACATTTGTTGAAACTATTGTCTAACCTATTGCATCAGATGTGTTATCTGTTGCAACAGATGAGTCTTATGTTGTAACAGATGGGTCATCTGTTCAAAATTATCGTACTGCTCTAATTTATCTGTTCGGATTTTTCCCAACAAATAATCCATCTATTGCAATATAAGGCTTTTTTGTTGCAACAGATGGACAATCTGTTGTATATCTATAATTAGCATTAATAATTCTGGCTTTTCAGGTGGATGTCATAATACAAGCCACTGCTGAAGAGCATAATATCACAATTGATAATTCATCAACTGCTTCCAAAGAAGAATAAAAAGTAGAGCCTATCAGTTCGAAAAAATGGAAGAATTACCCATTTGAAGGTTTCAACATCTCGGATGAGGCTCCAAAAAAACTAACACAGTTAATCAATATCTATTCAGAATGGATTGCTGATGGGTTGTTAAAGCATCGTGTCGGCAGGTACATAAATCAATTTTTAAAGATATTTGTTTATACTATTCTTGTTGTAAGAACATGACATTAACACATATAAATCATGTAGAAAACAAAATGATGAATGCTACAAAGTGAACGAATCGAGTCTTGGTTTTGATATATTCGACTTTATTATTGCATATCCCAAAAAGAAAAATTGGTTCTATTTGATGTCACAGCCCCAAACTTGCTGGAATGATAAGGTTTAAATGTCATACATATTACTATTAATTAATACTTTATTAATTGCATCTGCGTATTAATTTTTTTATCACGTAATCTAAAATGTTTGATAATATATGCAACACATCGATGTTATTTTTTACTATTTCTAAAAGAAGGCCAGGTTGCAAACAAAAGAACAATATAGATACACGATAGGCAGTTATTTGTACAAACTTTACATCAATAATACCTACGATAGGTATTGTCAACAATAGCCGAAAGTTTTCCGAAATGAGGAATGCTTAATCGACATCATCAAAGATTTTAGCATTCCAGCTGGCTTACCTTGGCATTTAGTCGACGAAGTGTACATACTAATCAATTATGGTGATGAATTTCATTGGGTGTTGGCTGTTGTCGTTTTAAAAAAGAGGTGCATCCAAGTTTATGACTCGATGTCATAAAGGAGACGTTGCGAGCCTTGTCTGAGATACAAAGCTAGCCAAAATATTGCCTACTTACCTTGATAAGATTGTCTTTTTAGACCAAAAGGTTCATACTGATTGGTCAACGATTGAAGCATACCGGGATAAAATGGGTAATCCATTTGATGTATAGTATGTTGAAGGAATTGCTCAATAAACCATTAATAGTCTGTAAGTATAAGTGTCATGATTTAGTTTCATTGCATAAATTTCACAACACTTGCATGAACTGTAAGATATGGATTATCTATTTTTTTAAAACACGGGAATTGTGGTCCTTTTGTTGCCGATTATGCCGAGTATTTGAGCGATGGATTACAAGTAATAAATGATGGACTTGATGCCAAATTACTCCACAAAAGATATGCTGCTCTTTTATGGAAATACGGAGAAGCAAAGGCTCAGAAGCCATATGCAAGCGACATTAAAGATCCACAATGACCAAAGTCAAATTTCATAACACCAGATGAAGAATAACTTGTCTATATTGAATAGATCTTTATAGCTTGAGTCCGTCAATGTAATAATGTAACACTCTGAATCTCGTATCCGAAATGCTATACGGTGCTCATGACCCTGAAGGACCACAAGCTAACCCATGACTGATATTTGTGCCTGTATACTGCATGATATACTGTATAATGCAGAAATATGAACTGAAAGGCCATAACATTCAAACTGTAATATAATATCCGATAAAATATAACATCTGGGATGGGGTATAAATGCCCAAGACAAAACTGTCTAAACATACTGTAGTCTGAAAAGCCTCTAAAACATAACTGTCTGAATAAAGAGATGATGGGACATGTCCCCAACTAACTTCAACTAATAAACTAATTACCGAGATAATAAATAAATTATCATGTCCTCAAAAGATAAGGACTCACTGCTAACTTTGACTGCGAGACTGGAATGCTACTGATGCTCTAGGGCTTGTGTTTCTGAACCTACGGTATAAGACACCATAGCATAAATACGTCAGTACTTTGAACGTACTAGTATGCATATAAGGTAGGCTGAATGTAAAGGGTTTACATGCATGATCTATACTAACTGACTGAATAATATGAACATGAGAAAACATGCATGAATACATAATAACTGTAACTAGGGTCATGATAACATAATTACTGAGTCTGAGTACTGATAACATGAGATACTGATAAGTGTATAACTAAAATAACTGATACTGAGTGACTGTATTTGATAGTCTAGCTTCTGATGGAACTAGCTGAGTTCTGTACTATTCTGAGTTGATTGTATCTGACAGCCCTGAATTCTGTAGAACTATCTGAGTTCTATTACTGAGACTGAATGACTGTATCTAACAGTCCTGATTCTGTAACCGAAACTGTGAGAAGTAGTAATCTAACTGACATGCCCCTAATACGCCATTATGGCTGAGTTAGGGTCCCATCTGTAACCATAATTGAAAGGGTGTCAATACTGCGCCACTGGTAAGGATAATCTGTGAGTAACCCTCATATAACAGGTAACTGTAGTAAGAACGATGGGAACCCTCATATAACAGGTTAATCCACCTCATCTACCCTCATATAACAGGCTATAATGTCTCAACCCACGATGGCTACGTAGTTCTGGAATACAAGGATTGCTTCTAAGAATCACACCCTCATATAACAGGTGAGTTCCCATCGTTGGGTTCACTCGATGCTAATTCCTACTCCCATCTAAATAGACACTGAACATGATTAACTGAACTGGACTAGACTGAATTCATGGAGTTCCATTAGCTAACGGAATACTATTAAGATTACTGAATTACTGAGGTTTACTGAGTCACATGACTGACTGGGTTCTATGGACCATGGATTGACTGAGGATATCGTTAAAACATGACACTAAATCTAAGCACACAACTATATTTTTCGGGTACAAGTACTCCCAGGACTCGATGGAAGAAAACTGACAAGGCATGACATTATTGAATACATAACCAACATCAATAATCCATAATACAATAGTTGGAGATATTTCATGGGCATTTGATTATCATAGCTTAGTACGTGAATAAGATAGCATGTATACATAGCATAATTTCATAAGGATAACTCATGAGCAATCCCACAAGCAATTTCAATACATAAGAATAACATGGAAGTCATTTTGAACATAAGGTTAAAGCATACATTGTCATTTGGGTCACAATTTAGCTATAGTTCATAATTTCTATCCCTTTAGGCATTTATCAAACACCTTACATGCACAACTTAAGTCATAGGTGAAATCATCAAATTTCACAAATCATAAACCACCAAATTCATGGATTTCAATTTATATGCTAACATAGTTTTCATAATTTCACATAAGGATCCCAACATGGGAATCAAACAACAACCATCACATAACTTGAGTAACCCACAACATAATAATCATGATTCATATTTTAAAATAGGGTTCTTGAGCTTTATGGATGAAAGGAATACATAAATCAACACAACGCATACCTTAGTTCTTGATTTAGCGAAGATTGATGGAGAGATTTTCCTGAAATTGAATCACCAATTGAAACCCTAGTTTGTTCTTGAGAGAAAAATGAGAGAAACTAGTATATTTTGGGTGAAGAATGGCTAAATCACATGTCATTAGGTTTAAATTGGGGTGATAAATTGACCCTTTTAACCCTGGATGCGTCTTTTAAAATTGGTGAATGGCATGATGCAGCGCTATCGCGTCGTGTCACTGAAATTTGACAATTGGGAAATAGGGGAATGGCGCAACGCGGAGCCATCGCGTTGCCACTTCATTTGCAACCTGGAAGTTTGGCACGACGCCGGAAAAATCACGCAGAGACACTGGAAAAAAGACAATTGCCATTTTAGGTTATGGCGCGGCGCGGCGCGCCACTGACCAATATGGCATTGTTTTACGATAGGAACTTGAAATAGTCATAACTTTTTACCCGGTTATCGGATTTGGGCGAATCTTATATCGATGGAAAGCTTATTGAATTTTCCACATGAAAAAAGTGAAACTCTTAAAAATTTCTCATAGAATAAACATTATTTAATTTAGAATCTAATACTTGACATTCTTGGGACGAAATTAGTTAAGAAACTTTGGGGTATTACAAATAACCTATCCTACTTGGTTTAACTTGTTGATTTATTGGTAGAATAGATCATTTGTACCCATAATGATTTTTTTACATTTCATTTATTTGTTGAGTTATTTCATATAATTTTCAAAGGCTTCGACTTATTTTATGTTGTCTATGAATATAATTTAATCCTTAGTTTTGAACATGTTAATTGAAATAGAATACTAGATTCAAATATTACAACAGATAATACATCTACTGCAACAGATGACATATCTTATCAAATAGATTTAGACATATGTTGCAACATGAGATGCAACACGCAGATCATCTGCTAGAAATTACATAACAGGTCTTCCTACTTTCTTGATTTTTTCGAATAAATTACCTATCAGTTGCAACCGATAGATTATAAGTTGCAACAGATTGGATATCTGTTGTGACAGATAGATTATATGTTGCAAAAGATTGGATATCTGTTGCGGCAGATAGATTGGGAAACATCTATTAATGCAACAGATGACCAAACTATTTCAATAGATAATCAATCTGTCACAACAGGTATTATATTTGTTACAATATATATATAATCTATTGCATCGTAAAAATTCAACTTGGCCAGATCTAAAAATTATAGCCACTACATGTAAAGTGAAGTGTATTGAAATAAAAAATTGTTATCGTGTTCATTTCTATTTTTGTACATATTCATTTTTATATACGGGCTCCAACTATTTAGTTAGTACCCCATAAGCCCAGACCCATTGCATCTTTTCCACAACGGCGTCACACATACCGGTCATTTCTGTGCCGATCAGCAAACATACCAGTTATTTTTTGGGAGCTAGATGTTCTTATTTCGACCTTAAAAATCCCATAATTCCTTCGTTAAACTTCAGCCAGCAAAAGATCCATCAGCTTACTCTGCGTCAACAACTTCAAGAGTGGCTGCATGTGCGCTAAAAATGTGTCCTCACTGAAGACAGGTCAGTTGCAGTCATAAACCTTAATCTTTCCCTCGTAGAGTAGTGTCTCAACAGTGACAAAATATTTCACTTCCACATTCATGACTGCAAGGATTCTCTTTGCCTTGGTCCAGCTCTTGCCGTGTGGATATGGCCTCTTTCCTCTAACATATTTAATCACTTCTTCATCCCATTGAAACGTAGAAACTAACTTATCAAATCTCAAGCCACCGGAATCAGCTAGCTTAGGGAGATCAGCGTACCTATCTTTGAAATTGTTGTAGAAGTTGAGGTTCATTATCCTATCGGCAACATTATAAGCATCCGGTATGCTAATTGCCTACCCCTCATGAGGTAGAAAATTTTATCAATATACTGTGGTATAAGAAGACAGGTTTTAAATAGGTTAGTAATTGTAAAGAATAAAAACACAGTGGAAAGAATATGATGCAAAGGGTTCTGTGAATCAGCTCACAGATTACCCAGCCAACGCAACTTATACAATAGATATGTATTATGTTGCAACAGATTACACATCAGCTGCGTAGATTCTTCTTCGTGGAGTATATTGGAAGGCTAGGTTAGCAAAAGTAAAATTACATTATCATCGTACCCCACGTGCATATTTGTCATATTCGTGAAGTCTTTGGCGGCAAATGAATGCATGGTGTATACTTTTTGAACCTTCGTTCCGCCATTCATGATTTGTTGCAGTTCCTTCTTCTTTTCCTTGCAAAGTGTCGCGAATATGTCCACCTTCTTCATCGGCCCCTGAACTTTAACAACTCTTGGAGTGGGAGGATTTGCAGTTTTTATTGTTTTTAGAACAAAGATAATTTGTCTAATTTTTCTTCTCTTCCTCCTAACAACTACTGTAGGAGTGCATGGCTCTCTCACCTCGTTGGATGGTATGACACCCGTCCTGAATTTCAACTCCTCGACAGCTTCAGCAATAGTATCTAGATTTTCAAAGAGTTTATCCTCTCTGTCCTTGCATACTTTACATTTGCAATGAGAACATGAGGGTGAGGAGGGGTGAGAAGGACCACTATAAGGGTAGGAGGAACTGGTGTAGGGGTGAGAGGGACCTGTGAAAGGGGTGTTTTCAAAAGTATTTATGTTTTGCTGAGCACCAACATGCTCATAATCACGACTGGGAGCAACAGAAGCATCAGGATGTCTGCCACTATCACAAATAATTCCACCAGTAACACCCCCAGAAGAAGCACCCGGATCTGTAGCAGTTTGAGATTGATCGTGAAGAGCTTCAACATTAGGCTGACCTTGCCTAACTGCTCTTTTTATGGATGTTTCTCCAGACAATTTCTTCTTTATTAACTCCACTATTAGGTCTTATTTTGTATTAACAAGACCCAGAGTAAGAAAAAAAGTCATCCCCAGCTCATCATCGGTAGGCACGATCCAATGATGCACAACCTATAAAAAAAGATAGGAGACATTTAAATTATATAATAATAATTTATAGTCAGTTGGGTTACATGGATGTTAACACAACCAACTTATGCAACAACTGATCTGTATGTCACAATAGTTTGATAATATGATGGATCAAATTACACATCTGTTTCATAATTTGCATTAGATGGGTAATCTGTTTAGTTGGGTTCAGAGAACTAAAGAAACAGATGGCTAATCTATTGCAAAATAGGGATCATCTGTTGCACCAGTTACGGTTGACGGGTAATCTGCTGCAACAGATGACCCATCTGTCGTAACAGATGGAATATCTATTTCAATATCTTTCTTTAAGGCAAATTATTTTAGTTGAAAGAAGGTGTACTACATTATCCGAAGGGTTAAATAGATCAGCATCCTAGTCCTTACTATTTTTTGGCCGCCCTTTACAGCCGCCAACCACCTAAGGATCCTTGGATGAGAAACCTCATCTGGGTAATCCTTGAACTGCTATCGAAAGGAAGGAATGACTTCCCATGCCCAAGCCTAAAAAAATGTAAACAGGACGAAAGCAAAAAAAAGTCATAATAAGTATATTCATTATAAAATTAATGGATGAGTAAAAATAGTGATCAATTTTACAATAAAAGCCCAGGGAAAGTCGTATAATATGATTGTCCTTGTGGATAGCTTTGTCAATAAATATTGAATAGTCAAGTAGTAGTTGTCATATCCCCAGGGATAGTCATTGAATTTTTCAAAATCATCAGCAAGTGCCAACAAATCATCTTCTATGACTTTCCTGATGTCTCTTGCCAATAAAACGGAATAAACAAACCAAACTAAGCACAATTTCTCCCTGCAGTGCTTTGGTATGTCTTTATCCTTAAGATCTTCCATCAAATCCGTCGTTTTGTAGATACTACATCCAACAATGCCCAAAAACCCATCTTTTTTTCCCTTGCATTTCTTAGACCCTTTGTGGGGTGTTTCCTTAATGAGAGGTTCTTCTGGACGATCGCATCTCAAGCCTGTCACTATGGAAAACTCTTTCAACCTAAAACAAACCGGCATGCCACAGTAGTTGATCCAAATTTCATCCATCTTTTTTTGCCCTCCTTCAGATCTTTATCATCCCCCGCATACTTGATACTGTGCTTGATAAAACTATATACCATGCTTATTGGAAAATGGAGAGTGCAGTCCTTAGGCAGCTCGAGAAAGTATGTGAAACAGCTTTTGTTAAAAAGTCTGTCTATGTTTTCATTCTTCATAATTCTCCTTAATTCATCAAAACATTTTCCCAACTGACATTTAAGTACAAGATCACCAGTTACTTTGTCAGGGCTATCCATCGGCATTGCAACTCAAAACCTGTTGATACTAATGATTTTGACAGAATCATGCTGGGATTTTGATATTATTTCACGCCCCATTGGTGAGAAGGAGTTATCACTTTCCTTAACTTCATTTTACCCCGATTGATATTGTTCAGAAAGTTCCTCCGAATCTATTTGTACTCTAGCCATTTTTGTTGAGTGGTCAGAAGTTAATCCACTTTTAGTTTTTTTTCTTTTGAGAGACATCTTTTAACTACAAATATTGCATTTGATGTTTGCATAATTTTTTTTTAAAAAAAAAGGACAAATTTCAATAAACTATTCTACGCCACATTACAAAAAAAAATACTCCAACGGATGAGCCATTAGTTAGAACAGATGGGGAATTTGTTTGAAGACCTATTTAATATCTCCCAACAGATATTCCACCAGTTGCAATAGATGGACCACCAACACCACAACCAATGCCACCAAGACCACCACCAATTCCACCAATACCAACACCGAGACCACCGATACCACCACCAAAAATACAAATACCGACACCAACAACAACATCCACCAACAACACCACAAATACCATCCCACAATACCACGACACTCAACAAAATACTAAGACAAAAACTAGGGTTTTCTAGGGTGCTTCCTACTTTTTTAGCATCAAAACACAAAGTTGTTAAACCATTCTCGCAGATAATACAACTAAAAGTCTTTTTTTTCATCATTAACTAAAAAGCCCTAAGTTTTAGAATAAAGAACAAATGTAGAACTCTTCTCGAACTGTGTTACCTATGAAGACAGAGAAAATGATGGATACAGGCGAGAATAAAGTCGAAAATAAGAATTATATGGTCGAAAATAGGAAGAAAATTGATCTGTTTTGAAGGGTTGAGCAATATGTTGTAGTTGTTATCTTTATTATTAAGAGAGAGAGAGGGGAGAAATAACTTGAGATTTGAAATGAGGAAAAGTTTTTCTCGCAAATGGATGATTTGTATAGGTTGATTTATAATTTTGGAAAAGAATGGCAAGTTTTGAAATTATTAATTTGGTCCGAATTGATCTTAATTAATTTTTGGAATTTAAAAAGATATACTAGTTTTTAAAATATGAAGTTAATGAGAGCTCATTTCAACTCAGAGTGATCGATCGATAACCCGGTTTGGGATGAACGCAATACCAACGCCAATTGCAAAGACTCAATTGAAGTTGTAGTTGACCCTATTAGCCTATTCATTCATCCCTAGTTCTACCTAAATCAATTTAGTCAATATTAATCCTAAAATTAAGTTAATGAGAGCTTATTTCAACTCAGAGTGATCGATTGGTGACTCGGGTCGGGATGAACGCAATACCAACGCCAATTGCAAAGACTCAATTAAAGTTATAGTTGGCTCTATGAGCTCATTCACTCATCCCTAGTTCCACCTAAATCAATTGTAATGAAACCTGTTGGAACAAATGACTGAGCTGGGAGGAATTTCTAACAGATATTTGCATCTGTTGTAACAGATGACATATCTGATTTAATTAACAAATAGACATTTGAATCTGTTATGACAAATGACTGAGTTGTTGGAAATTTTCAAACAGATATTGGTATTTGTTGTAACGGATGATATATCTGATTTTATTATTAAATGGACATTTGCATTTGTCATCACAGATGACTGAGTTGTTGGGATATTTAAACAGATATTGAAATCTATTGTAATAGTTGACATATTTAATTATCAAATAGAAAGGGTTCATTAAACAAATATTTATATCTGTTGTAACAAATGACTGTGTTGTTGGAATTTTTAAACAGATATTTCTATCTGTTGCAACAGATGATATATCTGTTTGAAAATCTTTTTTTCCTTTCAATTTTAAATAAAGCTTCTGTCCGAGTAGATAAAATAGTAAGTACTACAAAATACGGTGAAAAATAAAGAGTTTCTTTTTCTTGGATAACTCAAAAATGTGTTCATTGAGTAGTCTTATCTTGTCTTTTCAATGTCACTAGTCATCCGTTACACCAGATACCAACAGATATTTAATTATCAAATGGACATTTACATCTGTCGTCACAGATGACTGAGCTTTTGGGATATTTAAACAGATATTGATATCTGTTGTAACAGTTGACATATTTAATTATCAAATGAAAAGAATTTATTAAATAGATATTTGTATCTATTGCAATAGACGACTATGTTGTTGGGATTTTTAAACAGATATTTCTATCTGTTGCAACAGATGACAAATTTGTTTGAATTCTTTTTTTTCCTTTCAATTTTAAAGCAAGCTTCTGTCCGAGTAGATAAAGTAGTAAGTACTACAAAATACGGTCAAAAATAAAGAGTTTTTTTTTTCTTAGATAACTCAAAAATATGTTCATTGAGTAGTCTTATCTTGTCTTTTCAATGTTAACTAGTCTTCCTCGTGCCCCTCAAATTAGTAATGAATATTAATTATATTAATTAATGAATATTGAAACCCACGTCTACGTACACCATACATCTAGAATTATCTCATCTCTCCTCAGCTTCAGCCCTAAAATTATTTTATTCATCTCTCATCTTTTTCTTTCTCTTCTCTTTAGCTTAGGATTATCACATCCTTATTTCTCTCTTCTCTTTTTTTTCTTCTCTTTCTCATAAAGATCCTTTCGGATCTAAACCGATCCATATCTTTTCTCGACTGAAATTGTTGTTTTGATCCCATTTTGACATTAAGGTATGGTTCACTATTGCTCTTTCATTATCGTCTTATTCTTTGTAAGTTATTTCCATCTATTTTTCTATTTAATTACCATTTACCCATATGATATTTATTTAAAAAATTTGAAGGAACTTTTAAGTATTGAATAAACAAATTGAGAATTTTTATTACAATATGCAAAAAAAGTATTTTGTTGGGAGAAGTTCAAAAGCCTTGTTGGCAGTATTATTTTTTAGTATGTATTTTATTTATTTCTTTGTTGTTTATATTGTTATTGATGTTGGTGGTGGGGTTGACATTGTTAGAAGTTGTGATGTCGTGTTATTCATGGTGTTGGAAAAAAGGATGTTGCTTCTTTGTTGTTGATGATGTTGGAACAAATATTGTTATTCTTTGTTCTTAATTTTTTTTATTTGTTGTTTCTTTGTAGTTTATGCTGTTGTTGATATTACAACAGACGAAGCAACTGTTGAAACAAATCAAACCACTAGCAAGGCTGGTTTGATGTATTCCAACAGACTCCAAATCTGTTGTAACAGACCCTACATATATTGCAACAGACTCCACATCTGTTGCAACAGACTCCACATCTGTTGCAACAGACTCCACATCTGATGCAACAGACTCTACATCTATTGAACAGATGAATAATGTTCTTTCTATGACATTTTTTTCTCTTCTTTGTATATATAAAGAACTGATAGTTGATCAACTTTTGCCCGACCATCATAAAAGGCTGCAGTAAAGATGGGTTCGAAGGAATAAGTTACATGCAGATGAAACCACTTTATATGTGGGAGGTATGCATTACTAATAGTGTTATCGTGGAAACACACATAGAGTACACTGATTTTGTGAACGTTATTTTTAACGATTAGTCATAGATAATTCAAACAAGATATCTGCAATTTTATAGTTAAGTTTGGTAGATTCAAACTGATAAGGCTAAGGGACCATAAATATGATTCTGATACCCTTTTAGGATTTAATGTCGGTTGTTACTCATGTTTATTTGTCAAGCATTGTGAAGGGATCGAGTTTTGGTGTTGTTGTAAATAGATTCAATAGCGATTGGACTAACTTTTAGGATGCATGGACTCTGAGAAGGCCTTTGAAGCCTAGCACTGCATCTAAAAAGAACAAAAAACTAATATAGTTATTGACCTAGCCTAAATTTATATGGTTGGGTTGCTCGGGGTGATGATTATACGCTAGTAGGTGCGTTAGGAGAATGCCTTCGAGGGAAAATGGGTAGTTGATGAAAGACTATATCATCTGAGAGCTAATTAAAGAGGAGACATAGGGTAGAAAGTAACTTCTAGCGAATTTGGCCGATGGAATTATCTTAAAATAACATGAGAAATCTGAATCAAGTGCAAATATGAAAGTGTATCCGGCAATGTAAATTTGTCTGTTGTCTCTCTAAAAGAAAAATAGTGCAGATGGACACTTTACTAGGGAGCTGCAACTAGGTAGCGTGGTCAGGATTATCACCTAGATAAAAAATAACAGAAGACCAAAAAAGCAGTCTTACGGACATCAAAGGTTGAAATGATGTACAGTAAGTCTAGAAAACATCCGCCAACAGCAACTGCAGTTAAAGTAAGGAATCTAAGCGAAGGCGACAATTTCTGAATTTTAAATTTCATCCTATGCTTTCTTGTTTGTAGTTCTAATTAGGTCCACTGCTATTGACCTGATCGGAACCACAAATGTGATTGCAAAATAGATTAAGTGTCATTACTTCCTTAGCAATATGTATTAATTGATTGTGTTTTATAGCCTTAGCATGCTTTCAACATTTCTTGGAAAAGATCAGAGGCTTGCTGTAGTACATGAATCCCAATAATTTTCAAGCTTGCCTTCAACTTGCTTATTTTGTATTCAAGCTGGTTGTTGCCGTCTTCGAAGTTGGTTAAGACTTACTGATCTCTTGTGAGCTAGATCAGGAACACCACCTTCAAAGTTGTGGCATTTGAGAAGGCCTTCAAAATACTTTTTTCAGAAGACTTAAAGGATACACAGAGGGTCGCTGTGCTTGTTTTAGATCAAAATGTGTTGATACACTCTTAAGATGTGGTCCTAACCGTTGAACAACTCACTTTTATCGAGCGTTGCTCAATGTAGATTGCTCAACCAATTTGATAAATTAATAAGCAAGGAGTTACATAGCATATGATCTAAACTGACTCTACCAAGCCTATCAAACGTTCTGTAACTTCAAGCTCATTACACTATAAAAAAAATTGGCTCGAGTTAGTGCATAAATCAAACGAGCTCAATCTCTCAACAGAACTGATTGCTCTTCTCCAATTATAGATGACAAGATATCTACTATGCAAAAGTCTACACCGTCGCCAGAAATGCTTGCCAGGGCAAAAGGTCTTCTGAAAGCATCATTAGTAATCTCTCAATATCAAGTGATATCGAGAGATTACGGTGTAGACTTTTGCATAGCAGATATCTTGTCATCTATAATTGGAGAAGAGCGATCTTTAGAAAGGCTGAGAGATTTAGCTTGTTTGATTTGTGCACAAACTCTGTTAAATTTTTTTATAGTGTAATGAGCCTGGAGTTACGTAACGTTTGATAGGCTTGGTAGAGTCGATTTAGATCACACGCTACGTAAATCCTTGATTATTAATTTATCTAATTGGTTGAGCAAGATGCATTGACCAATGCTCAATAAAAGAGAGTTGTTCAACAGTTGGGACCACATCGTGAGTGTGCATCAACACATATTGACCTAAAACAAACACAGCGACCCTCTATGTATCTTTAAGGCTTCTGAAGAAAGTATTTTGAAGGTCTTCTTCAATGCTACAACTTTGAAGGTAGTGTCCCTGATCGAGCTCACAAGAGATCAGAAACTCTATACTAACTTCGAAGACGGCAACGACCAGCTTGAATACAGAATCAGCAAACTGGAGGCAAGGTTAAAAATGATCAAAATTCACAAACTAAATCAAGCCTCTGATCTTCTCCAAGAAATCTTAAAAGCATACTAAGGAAAGAAAACACAATTAATTAATCCATATTGCTAAGGAAGTAATGACACTCAATCTGTCTTTCAATCTCATTTGTGGTTTCGATCAGGTTAACAATAGTGGACCTAATCGAAATCACAAACAAGAAGGCATGGAATGAAATTTAAAATTTATAAATTGTCGCCTTCACTTACATTCCTTACTTTAACTGCAGTTTCTTTTGGCGCAAGTTTCTAGACTTACTGTACATCATTTCAACCCTCGATGCCCGTAAGGCTACTTTCTTGATCTTCTATTATTTTCTATCTAGGTGATAATCCCGACAACGCTACCTATTTGTATCTCCCTAGAAAAGTGTCCATCTGCATTATTTTTCTTTCAGAGATACAATAAACGAATTTACATTGCCGGATACACTTTTATATTTGCACTTGATTCAAATTTCTCATATTGTTTTAAGACAATTCCATCGGCCAAATTCGCTAGAAGTTACTTTCTACCCTATGTCTCCTCTATAATTAGCACTCAGATGTATAGTGTTTCATCAACTCCCATGTCCCTCGCAGGCATTCTCCTTCAGCTCCTTCTGGCATATAATCATCTTCTCGATCAACCCTTCCATATAAATTTGGGCCAGGGGAATTTCTATTGATTTTTTGTTCTTGCTTGATGCAGTGCGAGGCTTTGAAGGTGTTCTCAGAGTCCAATACACTCTTAAAGTTAAGTCCAATATCTATTGGTTCTCTGCAATGACACTAAATATTGATCCCTTCTCAAAACTTGACATGTATAAACACGAGCAACAACCATCACTAATTTGTAACAGGGTATCTGCACCATCTTCATGAGGCCCTCAACCTTGTCAATTCGAAACCATTAAACTTAAATGTACAATGCAGGTTCTTGTTTGAATGATCAGTGCCTAATCAATTAAAAACAACATTCACAAAAATATAGTACTTTGTGTGTGTTATCCCGGTGACCTTATCAGTAATACTTCTTAACTCACACACATATGATAGTGAATCCATCTGCACGCACCTTATTCTTCCTAGCCCATTTATGGCTTAAATTGAATAAATAGATGACTAGCAAGTTTCAACAGATGTCACATCTGTTGAAAAAGCAAACTGATATATCCATCTGTTGCAACAGATTATCAATATGTTGTAAATTATCTGATAGATGGAATATATTTTGCAACAGATTACCCATCTGTTAGATTTATTTTAAAGCAATTTTCTTTTCGTTTTGAAATACAATAAAAAGATAAAATGTTGTATTTAGATTCATTTTTTTTAATTTACATATTCAAAAATTCACCAGTTTTATTTAATTAAAGGATATATGAACAGTCGTGGCTTTTTGTTTGACTATCCCTTCCAATTCAATCATTCATAAATAGGTCCCTCCGACCTACTTTTCTTACTCTCACTCGTTCATTCTACTACACTTACAATATAAATATAGTTGATCCAGATTCATACAAGAAGATTCATATCGAGTTCTTGCAAGAACTTCAAAGGCAGTTTGATGAACTCCAGAGAGATTTGGCCGACTTCGGAGCAAGGCTGGGGAGGGCGATCCTGCTACTGCCGGATGAAAATTATTCGGTTGACAATAATAATAATAATAATAATAATAGCAATGATAATAATAACAGTAGTAATAATAATTAGGTTATGTTTTTTCTTTCTTTTAGCATATGTAGTTTTCTTTTTTTATATCGGATCTACCTATAAGGGATTCAAAAATCTATGTATATGTTTTGTTTGATTTTGTTTGGTCGACTCTGTATTTTTAATTCTTATTTAATATTTAATTATCATTCTATTTATTTCTTGTTCTCAATATGTCAACGGTTGGAGGTAGGGATCGAGCACTTGTGGCAACAGAGGGTGGTGAAAAGTCATGATTCTCCTAAAAATGGTTCGTTAATAAATAATAAGGAACTAAATGATATACACAATTTATAACCGTAAAAGAAAGATTATTTAATTTTAAAAAAAGTCACAACATTGAATTAATTAAGTTATATGATGATGATTATTAAGAAAAAGGTGAAGAGTCGTGACTTTTTGTCTAAAACAAAAACACATACATTCAACAATGTTGCTGATGGATCAAATTCTCCATTTGTTGCGACTGAAGTATCAGCTGTTAGAAGAAATAAAAAAAGCTATTAAAACAGGTCATTCATTATATTTGTTGCCAGAAAATAAAAATAGTTATTATTTTATTAAATAAACGATTATTGAAAAGGTGTTTTTTTAATTTATATAATAAAAAAGTCAGCAAATTTGGATTAATGATATGATAGTTTTTTTTATGAAAAAGGTAGATTATTTGTTGCAACAGATATATTATCTGATACAACAGGTTCTCTATTGTTTCAACAGATGATATATCTATTGTCACGGATGAGTTATCTGATGCAACAGATATAGAATCTGTTATCACAACTCAATAAAAATGGTTCTTGGAAAGAAATAATTAATAATAATAATATGAAAAGTCATGACTTATCACAATATTTCTTAATTTAATTAAGTCATGATTTTTCACAGTAATAAAAAATATAATTAATAAATGAAGGTGAACAGTTAGATTATATGTTGCAACAAATAGGTTATCTGATGCAACAGATTTTATATTTGTTGCAACAAATGAAATATTTGTTGTTACAAATGAATTATCGATGCAACAGATATAGAATCTGTTGTCACAACTCAATAAAAATGGTTCTTGGAAAGAACTAATATATATATATATATATATATATATATATATATGATCTGAAAAGTCATGACTTATCACACACAATATTTCTTTTCTTAAATTAATTAAGTCATAACTATTCACAGTAATCAAAATAAAAAATATAATTAATAAATGGAGTTGAACAGTCACGCTTTTTTGCCTCTCATTCAAATTCATTCCTCTATAAATAGGTCTCTCTTTACTCAATCGTTCATTTGACTACACTCTATTTATTTATTGTATCTCGTCTTTCATATTACACCTGGACTTCCACCACTTTCTCTTGCCTGACTAAGGTAAGTTTTTTCCTTGTCAATTTGTAGTATACGTTGTATTACATTGGAATGTTCTTAAGATCTTTACTTTATTTTTAAGTTTTTTGTCAATTCATATGTGTTCTAGATTATGGTTGATCTAGTGTGGGATGTTGCTTTTGTACAAGACGTTGTGAATGAACTTTGGAATCAGGTTCGTGACCTGCAATGGAAACTGGGAGCAGTTAGAGCAAGAATGCTCCGTGAGATCCGCAAGTTGAGGAGAGCCTTGCTACTTCCGGTTGATGATTGGCCGGCTGACAATGATGATGATAATAATAATAATTAGATTACTTTTTTTCTTTAGTCTATGTATATGTTTTTTTTTTGTTTAGTAAAAAAATTATGTTTGAACAACTTTGACATTTTAATTCATATTTAATTTTTATTCTGTCTATTATCTTCTCAACAAACATGTCGACAATTGGACGTAAAAATAAATAATTTAATCCAGTAGCAATAGCAAGATTTATCTGTTGGGTTTGTGGCAGGGGCTGATCAGTTGGTGGGACAGTAGACGATGTTTGAAATAACCATTGTTTGCTACTAAATCAAAATTTCATAAGAGAAAGAAAGCTTTTAATGTGGGTCGGTGTATAGTCTCCCTATTGAATGATGTTTACATTTTAACTTGAAGAAAAAGAGATTAATGCAAAGGGTAAAACATGGATTTTTTTTATCTCTTCTTGATTAATAAAAAGAGACAAGTAAAATGAGAAGTCAAATTAGGAAATTTGGGATGGGTAATTGGACGTAAGGAATAATTTTGAATCTAGTAGCAATAGCAAGAGTTAAAATTGGTAATCTGTTGGGTTTGTGGCAGGGGCTGATTTGTGTTGTTCCAAACAGATTAATCATCTGTTGCAACAGATATAAAGTCTGATGCAACAGATAATCAGTCTGGTGCAACAGATAATCAGTCTGATGCAACAGATAATGAGTCTGGTGCAACAGATAATCATTCTGATGCAATAGATAACCAGTCTGATGCAACAGATAAATATTCTGTTGCAACAGATTACTTATCTGATGCATCAGATGAGTGATCTGTTTAAATTGTGGGCACTTCTATTGGATTCATGATCGGGTTCTATCCATTATTGGAAAAACAAGAGTAACTGGTGTACCCACATGACAAATTCGAATAAAAATCACAATTTTACTTACCAAAGTCACATATGAAGTAATGCTAAAGTGAAAAGTGATGTAGGAAATAAAATTTGACTTAAGAAATCGGTCAGATAGCAGCACTAGCGGTAACAACAACAACAACAATAACAATGATCGACAAGAAGAATATGAAGATGATAATGAAGTAGAAGATAATGATAATGAAGCAGAAGATGATGAATAAAGCAGCAGCAAAAATGAACAACAATAATCGTGAAGAGTGAAAACAACAACGGATGAGAAGAGAGAGAATCACGCCTTTTTTCCCTCCTTTTTCTGTTATATTAACTAATATTTGGATCAAAATATAAATTTAAAAACTTCTAGGCTATTTTCAAACTTCTCCAATCTTCTTAATCCGTAATAAAGTAATTGTCACCTCTACTCAATAATTAAGACTTATATTATCTATACCTTATTTTAAAATTGTTTTATCACCAAATGCCCAATGTCTCATGTTACTATGAAAACTTATGAAACAATTCATATCATTTTTAGATATCATTCAAATTTAACTCATTATAATAAGTCACCATCAATGTACTAAAGCACAAATTTGGCAAAAAGTCAATAATGGAGTATGAAACAAAAATAAAAAAGAAGAAATGTGAGTCCCGAGTGCTGACTGAGTTGCACAGTTGGCACTTAGCACTATCTTCCATTATGCATGGGATTTGGTCGGCTTTATTTTCGTATTTATATTAAAGTCTAATTAATTTAAATTTGTATCAAAAAATATTATTATTGGATAAAATATTTTTTATTAAAAATAATTTCATATCAAAATTCAAATTCAAAATCTTTAATTAAAAATAAAAATAGTACTTACCACTTTATCACAAATCTTTAATGGTGAATTTAGTCAGCTTAATTGGTTCTTGTGTTGTGTGAGTCGCTTATTACTCATATATTTCCATCTAATAATGATATAAATTAGTCTATTAGTATGTTTTATTTCATTTTATGTAACATGCTTTATGTCACATTTTAAAATAATTTTAATTAAATTTTTTATTTTACTTTTAATATAATGATTATAATTATATATATTAATAGGGCGCGTTTAATTTGGAGATCAAATTCGAATTTGAAATTTATAGATTAAAGATTCTAGCTTTTTTAAGTTGTTGAATTCTAAAATAATACTTAATATTGAATACATATCAAATGGATATTGTTAGATAAATATAGAGTTTAAGTTGTAATTATAAGGTTTGGTCGAACTCATACCCTGATCTCTAACTCTGCTATGTATATGTTTAGATAGTAAAAGTCATCGTTTTCATTCCAAATTATACACAAATAGTCTAGGTCACACCTAAGTTATAGTAGTGACTTATTACACACCTAAATTATAAAAAAGTGGAACTATTACCTCCCCGCGACACCTATGCCCAAGTTCAATGAGTGAAGTGTACTCCATTCGCTCCATGTCACTTTCCACGTCAAAAATAATTTTAAACATTATTGTTAAACAAAAGTTTTCAAGTCATCTTCCTTACCCCATTCATCTTCCAGCACCTCTAAAAGGGAACTTCACCAACAAACGAACACAGTAACAGAGCATCAAGCAAATCAAGATTCAAAAGCTTCTCAATAAGGATGAGTCGTGAGATAGATAGCAACAAAGAAAAAAGTGAAGGTCGCTGGAATTTTATTTTTCGACGAAAGTAAAAAATTTCAGTCGATACTTTTAGATCTTGGGATGAAATTACAAGGAGAAAGATTTGAAGAAGGTGTTTTTCTATATGCTTTGGAGGTCGAAGAAATTTCGTTAGTACCGTGAACTTTCAAATAGAATTTTCCAACAAAAATGAAATGAGTTTGGAGTATATGAAGTCCACCATTCATGTGGAATTAAACATACTTCAATCTCCATATAACAATGGTGATATTGTGATTTCGATGACAATTTTAGTAGTGGATGTTGAATTTTATGGTGGTTGTTTGTGATACTAATTGTATTGTGATTCCGATAATGAAATCTATGGTGGATTCTTAAAATTATTGTGGTGAAGATTTGAGTTTGATGATGGTAGTGTCAATGGTGTTATTGTAATGGTGATTTTGGTGAAGAAGAAGCAATGGAAGAAGGCAGGACGCATATATTAAAATGAATAAATAAATAAAAATTGATTTTATTAATATATTTTCAATTGAAGAAATTAAAAAAATTAATTTTATTAACATTTAGTTACCAATTCTTCAAATCTTCAATTTCGATTTTGAAAGACAAATTTGGGAATTAGGGTTCTTAGTTTGGAGCCCCAAATTGACTTAAATAGGAATTATGGTTCAATAGATACATTGGAAATTAAAAGTGTTGTAGTTTTAATGTTTTTAGGCGTTTATTTTTGTTATTCAAAAGGCTGGACGCGTCTAAAACTAATGTAAGAAACGTGCCTTAGAATGGGTATTGCGGGGAGATAATAGTTCCACTTTTTCATAGTTTAGGTGTGTAATAGGTCACTACTATAATTTAAATTTGACCTGAACTTTTCGTGTATAGTTTAGGATGAAAATGATGGCTTTTCCCAATTCCAAAATTATTGTTCTTCCGAACAAAAAGAGTCATGTTCAATCAAATATTATTGCATGAATTGAGATGGAAGAAATCTATAAATATTATTGCATAAATTGAGATGGAAGGAATCTATCTTTAAAATATTTTTGGGCAATTTTCCTCCCAATTACACATCAATAACATATTTAACTTACATAATCTCACATATAGAGTCTAAAACAGTAGAATATACACAAACTTTAGAGTCAATTCCTTATATTGTCACTCAACTTAGCAAAATGTTCCACTAAAGTCATTTATTTTTTTTTATTTCAATAATATCATTCAAGTTTGTGCATTTTACTTATAAACTAATAATTGTTAAAAGTGACTCAAAAAATGACCAAAATAGTTCATCAAGTTTGAAATTTGAATTTAAATAGCTCTTATTTTTTACATGAAATATTAATAGGCCTCCAATTTTTTTACTTTTTACTTCTTAAATTAGTTTTAATATATTTTATCAATAAGTACATAATATAATTTAAAATGACACAAATCATAATATTAAAATGAATTAAAAAGACAAAGAATGTTAAATTAGAGCTTAAAATAGGTAGTTATATTTTAAATGAAATAAATAAGAAGTACATTTATTGTTCAAATTGGTAAATGTATTCAGTTTTTACAGCCAAGTTAACGAGGTGATATAATTTTCTCTGAAATAATATCACAAGATTGGTAAAAATAATATTGAAACCTTAAAACATTTTTAAGTTACGAAATGGTTATATAAAATCACCTAATTTTATTTGATAGTGAATGATTGATGTTATTATCATGGAATTTGTTAATATGCATTATTTTTTAAAATAAAAATCATTTAAAATATTTATATATGGTTCTTCTACTAGGTAGAGACCCTATTTTTTTTATTTGCAGGAATTCATCATCTTCTTTATGAATTATAATTTTTTCGACAATAATTTGGAATAGAAGCAACTGACAACTAGGTTGAACTATTTTATCAAAAATAAAGATTAATCCTAAAATGAATAAATATAAAATATTATTTTATTATTGAACTCCTAAATTTCCAAATAAATGCAGTACATATAAACTTATTTCTAACAATTTTAATTGTAATTTTTGGTTGACATCGTTAGATTTAATATCGTAGTTAGAAGTTGAAAGAAGATTGTACTCACTAAGTTTTATAGTTGAAAGGTTACTGATATTTCGTATTGTTAACTAATAAGGATCATTTAAATTCAACGTTCAAACTTAAGGGATTTTTTTTTTTATGATTTTTCTCTCATTTTTTGAGTCACTTTTAGCAATTATTGATTTTTAAGAAAAATGCGTAAAGTTCGATGATATTATTGAAACAAAAAAAAAAAGATAAATGACTTTATTGAAATATTCTTTTAAGTTGAGTGATAATATGAGGAATTTACTCGAAATTTTATCTTAACGAACTATCTTTGTGAAGTGGAAATGTTGTTTAAAAAAACTCTCCCAATTACACTTTCCTTCTATTTGATGTCTATTTACTATTTACTATTATTACAAGTATTGACTTAGGAATGATACATGGGATGGAGTAATTAAAAGTTGTCAGCAATAAGTAAAACTCTGCAAACAATTTTTCCTTCACCTTTCTCCTAAATGTATATTTTTTTCCCTCCTACATATTTGTATTTATTCAAGTCTTTCTTTTTTACTCTTGTTTTTTTAAAGCTTTTCAATAAGTTGAGCTACTGAAGAAAGAAACCAGCTGAACTCAGAACCCTCTGAAAGGTACAATCAATAGTGCTTCTGATGATCAACAGTGACAGTAAAAAGACAAGTCTTTTGAATTAATTGTGGCATTTAACAACATTAAATTGTGCCCTTCTCTTGCAGCTTACATTTTACAATAAAGAAAAGAAATGCAAATAAATAAACTGATTTAGGTCACGTGTTCAGAAGAACTACTACTACTATTTATTGTAATTTTAGTAATTTTTTATTCATAAATTTATATTTAATATTAAAAATATTGAGTTTAGATGAATCGACAGCTAAACGGTTGCATCAGCCTTTGAGAAATATTGATAAGTTGATAGTTGCGTTTCTCAATAACAAATGAACTTTGAACCTAATTCGACCTAAAAAACTAGCTCATAGATTAAGAATTAACCAAAATATATAAAAAGACACATAAATCAGTATATTCCTATTGACGTAAAACTCAATATTTCGTACGTAAAAAACTAGATGTTTATGCATTGACAATATAAATTGAGTTTCTAACATCATCAAAAAATTCATCATTATATATTAGAATGGACAAGATTCTAATATCACAATCAAAAGTAAATATTTGGCATTGCTAAATCCCCAAATCTAACTTACAAAGTTAGAATTGCTCAAAATCATATACTAAGAAAAAATAATTAAAAACTATATCTATCACTCAACATGCCAAACAATTGCTAAAAATAATATTTCTATATTATAGAAGAGGTGGTTTCATCATGGAATGGAAATGACATAATAGATTTATCTAAAGATAATTTGGTTATTCACTTCAAGTTCTAAGCTCAAATTGACAATATTGTGTTTTGTTTTTTGAACCTCATGAAAAGTTTTAATAAAAGCTCATTCTTTTCTTTTTAATTACTAACAATGCCAAGTATAAAATTTACTATAATGCCATCACATGCCTTGAATATATTTCCACACACGTGAACCCTATATCTTACATATATTTTTCATTTTTATTTATCTTTTTATTGTATAAAATTATTTCAAATATATTATATTTAAGTAAATTGATTAGTAAGATGATAATTTATTGTAAAAATTAACTAGTGATACAATTAAATAAATTTTATTTTTTATTTAATTTCATATCAAATATATAATTTACTTTCTTTCTTATTTGTTACTATAATTTCACCTAATTTAATTTTTTTCCCTAATATATAAAAGAGAAAATTCCGATATGTCTGCTTATGTTGTCTGCTTCAATTTCTTCAATCGTGATTTTATTACATTGCCCCTAATTAATTATTATAAGTCATTTATATATTAAAAAAATAATAATATTTAATTTAAAAAAAGAAAAATAGACATTTATGACATGTCTATTTCAGTTGCTTCAATCGTAATTTTACTTTCTATTATATCATTTTTCATTCATTATTATAAATTATTTATATATTAAAATATTAATAATACTTAATAAAAAAAGTAAAATAGACATTTATGATATGACTGCTTCAGCTAATTTAATCGTAATTTTACTAAATATCACCCCTAATTAATTATTAGAAATCATCTAAGTATTTTAAATAGCTCTTTGTCAACCTGTCGGCTTCAACTGTTTGCTCCGTGATTTTACTATATCATTCCAAAGTAATTATTATAAATTATTTACATATTAAAAAATTAATAATATCTAATAAAATAATAGAATAGACATTTATGACACGTTTGTTTCAGCTGCTTTAATTATAATTTTACTAAATATCACCTCAAATTAATTATTATAAGTCATCTAAGTATTAAATAAATAAACAATATTTAATTAAAAGGATAAAATAGATATAAAATGATAAGTTAACTCTTGATGTTTTAAAATAACTTGACGTCTTATATTAGATTTCACTTACTTTTTTTTCACAAGTATCTTTTATAGTAATTTTATTATATCACTTCTAATTAGCTGTTGTCAGTTATTTAAGACATGTTTATTTCGCTGCTTCAATTGTGATTTTACTATATCACCTATTAATTATTATGGCCATCTAAGCATCATGCCACTTAAATTATAGTAGAAAAGGTTTTACAAAATAATTAAAAATTTAAATTATTTTAAAAATATAATTCACTATCCGTGACACAAGACCCTGGACAAGGAGTGTAGCATTTTTTTAAAAAAATTACATAAAAAATGTTATAAATTATAATAATTAAAAACTTGAAATATGTATAAATAATTTAATCTGTTATATATTTTTATAAAATTCATAAAAAATACTATAAATCACAATAATTAACAACTTAAAAAATTTAAATGATATAAATATTTGGTTGATTCTTGAAATTATATAAATGTCACTTAAATTGAAATAGAAGAAAAATATTATAAATCACAATAGTTAATAATTTAAATTATTTTAAAAATAAAATTGACTATTAATGCCACAAAAGTTTGAATAGAGAGAGTAACATATATTATTTAAAAATTACCAAAAATATTATAGGTTACACTATAACAACTTAAAATAACTAAAAACATATTAAAAGTATGATTGATTATCTAAATTCAATTTGTGTCACAAAAATTAAAACAAAAAAATATATATTGAGTTCATGCTAGATTCCGTATGAATCTTAGGATGTATATGCAATCCATCTTTTTTTTTTCAACTTTTGTTTAAATATATCAAAAACAAAAAATGCAAGTTCAAATACAGTACATCAAACAATGTATACGAAATAATGTTAGCATAAATAATATAAATATTACTAATACAAGCATTATTAGTGCAAAGATTATTAATACATTCTATCAGCATTATTTTTGTACACTCTAACAAACGACTCCACATTTTAATAGAAGGAACGTATACAAAAATAAAGTTCAATAAAATATCTACATAAGGATGTTTTATCATTTTCTCAAAGTCAAATAATTTAAATTACTATGAAAGATGGTAACTTATAATTTTCTATTTTATATAATTTTTGAAACACTTAAAATTTGAATTTAGTTTAACCTCAAAGAACAAGTTGACAAATAAAAGAGAAGGAGAAAATGAAAGCAAATGATGTCTATGACGGGTTAGTAAGGGAATACAATGTGGGTTATTAATTGCAATCCACATGTGGTGTAGTATGCAATGACTAGACAACCCTTTATCTTTTTAAATAATTATTCTCTATTTTATACAACAAATGTCAAGTCTTGTGTATCAATTGTAATCTCAAATTTGCTATTTAATGTAGCAAATCTCAATCATATGATTAAAGATATAAACCTCTAAATACATTGAATTTTATTGTTTATATGAGTAAGTTATACATAATTATCTTGTAAGACTTGGCTCCTTAAAAAATACTACCACATAGTTAATATGTTTCGTATATTAATGTTTTATAATTCATAATTTGAATTAATATCAATTTAATATAGTCAAAATAACTTAACTTTGGGTCGATACTGACACTGATCATGCTACTCTAATACTAATAGACAATCTACTATCTCTATCCCTCTACATGCCAACTGTAAAACCTTTTTTATTATCCTTAACATTAAAAAAAATAAAAAGCAAGGAGATAAGACAATTAATTACCCCCTCTTTTAGTTAACCCTCGTTCTAAGAGTTCTTGATCCAATTTAGTTATCTCAGTTATGAAATAATTTCTTTTAATGTTTTTTATTTTATTATTAAATATTTATATAAAATATATATATTCAAATTTATATTTTAGAGTATAATTTATAAAACTTTAATAAAAATAAATTTATAATAATTTAAAAAAAATATATCAAATAAATTGGAAGAAGAATTATGAATGTTGAGGGGTGGGGAGACAAAATAACAAGATAGTAACATTTGTCCCAACACACTTTGTATAAATCACTTTCCAACAATATAAATAGAATTGCACGGACTCTGACCATTAGTCCCCACTACTCAAATAAAGCAACCAATCATCCTATGTTGCCACGTGGCATGGGAATACAGTGCCCAACAAATAGGTTTTCTTTTTTACTACTTCCTCCCATCTATTTTAACTTGACACAAAATTTAAGAAAATAAAAAAGATTTTTAAATTTGATGGCCTTAAATTAAAATTGTGTCAAATGTACCAAAATGCTCTTTAATCTTATGTCCTAAACATGTCATGTGGAAAGTTGAAATTAAAGTATTGTCAAAAAAGAAAAAAAGTCATTCTTTTTTAAACGAACTAAAAAGAAAAGTAGATCATTCTTTTTTAAACGTAAGGACTATCTTTTTATATTATCTTGACAACCATCTTATGTGAATTAATTTTCTCGTTAAGTTAGACTCAAAAATTTATCAATATGATATTAGAATATGACTCATAATTTTCATTTTTTAATATTGAACATCATATTAAATTGCTCATACATTAGATATATTGACTTAAACGTCAGATGTGTGTACAGAATCTCACATCGATTAGAAATAAGGTCTTTGATATACTTATATGATCTTGAACAATTGCATAACTCAACTTTTTAAAGTTGAATTAAACCCAGAATATATTTCTTTTAACAAGGGCTCAAACTTAAAATCTTTTATTAGAAAAAAGAAAATATCTATCATTTCACCAGCATTTCCGTTGATCTTTGTCCCCCAAAATTATGCCTAAACATGTGCTCTACTTGGAATCAATGACTTATAGAAAGAAATAAAAAAGGAAATCAATGCCTTTACATTTGTCGTGGGCCAAAAGGAGGAGACACTATCGTCTATCAATTTACATTTTACTATGATCGTCCATGATGAAGAAGAAGAAGAAGAATTATGCTAGTGTGATTATGTATAGTCCCATGCAGCCAATATTCCTTGATCATTTTATAGTAACAGAAAGATTATGATATATTTAATATTATAAATTTAAATAGTTCGTTTGATGATTAATAGAATAAGAATTACAAATATAGGAATAGATTGTTGATTAATCTTTGGTGTAATTTTTTGATATCAAAACTAACAATCACGAGATTGTTTATTTAGAATTGTGAATTGTGATCTTATTTTGTTACCACGTAAAGAGAATTTGACGATCTCATTCCGGTGAGAGTTTTTACATTCAACATGTTTTATCTCTTTTTAGGTTTGAAGGATTGAAAAATATTATTTTCGACCTTTTTTCAACTATTTTAAAATTTCAAAGAAAATTTTGAACAGTTTAAGAAAATAAAGAGTCGCCACTTAATTTTTTGAGAAAATATCAGTAAAACTAAGAATATGTTAAAGACTTGAAAACAGAAACAAATCCTTAAAATTAGAGAAAACGAGTAAGAATTCAGGTAACATCTTGAGAAAGTTTTTAAGACACTCAAGAGCATCCGTAAAAAAAAAGGATTGAGCAAAAGACAATTTGATTGATTTATAAAGAAATGACTAATTTTAAAAATGTGGCGAACTTTGTAATTTTCTTACTTGACGATTTTGAAGCTTTCTTGTTTGAACTTGAAACGACAACTTCCCTCAATTTCTTCATTGTTACGGGATCATTTCGGTGCTTCGAACGGTTCTCTGTAAAATTGAGTTTTTCATAATCAAAAGAACCAAGAACGAAACCAACAACGGGAATAACAATACGCAATCATTAAATGAAAAAGATTCAACTTAATTCGTTTTTGATGTAATTCAGATAAACATATATTCTCAAATTCAGAGAAGCATATATTGGATGAAATTGCAGTTTTTTTTCTGGGTTTTTGATGAAAATGGAGAAGATTTTATCGATTTTGGACAGAGAAAAGATAATTTTGGACGGAGAAAATGGAGAAGATTTTTTTTTTGAGAGAGATTATTGTAGATATTTGTGGGTGTGGAGAGATAATAAGGAAGTTTAATGCAGATAGATAATTGTAGAACTAAGGTAGCAAGATTTTAGGAGGAAAATATGGAGCTATTTGGGATGTATAAGAAGGAAGAGAGAAAGTAAAAAAAGGTAGGGATTTAAGTAATTAATTTAGAATTTTTGTAATTTATTTTTTAATATGGGATTTTATATAATAAGATAAAGTTACCTTGTGTATATATGTAATTTTTAGAACATATAAAGAAAGGAAGTTTGGGCCTCTTATATGGCCCATTTTGAAAGCTGTCCAGTTTGAACTTGGGCTTTCAGCCCATTTTCCAGCAATGTATATTGATGGTAGATCACAGACTTTCTTCCCACGTTTTGGATGTATACATGTTGTATACCAGCTTGGGAATTTATATACCATCTTCCCTAGCTCCATTTTTTACTCTTTTGAACCTGTATATCAGCTTCCAAAGCCTGTATACAATGTTTCTTTGCTGTATATCTTTATATACAACCTTGTATCTTCATGAGATAGTCCCTCTTTTGGAGTTGTAGGAAGCTTGGACACGAAGATATGCAAAGGGGGGAATCTGTGGACTCGTTGATAATAGGTCATGCATAAACGAATAATAATGATTAGCAACCACTCATTTTCGGGTAATTACAATGGATAGAAGAAACACATTTTTTAAAAACAAAAGGTAAATGTAACGACCTAAAAATTTGATGAAATATGTGAAATTTGTGATTTTATGTGATTTAACTGTTTTACCCCTCTCTGTAGTTGCATTATGATATTTCTGAGGTGTGGGAGTGATTGACATGATTTTTAATGCATTTTGGTATCATTTATGTGATATTGTGTTTTTTGATGGCTTCGACAGCCTTATTTTGGACTTATGTAGATATCTTTTTATCCGTGCGATGGATGATCGAACGGACTGTGCTAGCATCTCTGAAATATCGATTTTAGGTTGGGTAGACCTTTGGTTCGGGTCCCAATGCACTCGAGCTCATTTCGGCCTATTGATCGGAAAGTTGAAAAATTAGAAATATGAGTGTGAGACCCACATTTGATCAAAACGACCTCAGATGGAAAATACGACTTCGTCAGCAGATCCGGAATGTCGATTTTAGGTTGTTAGCATTTTTGATATAATTTTACGGCTTTTAAATCTCATTTCGACCATCGGTTGGAAAAATTGTGATTTTGAATTTCGTAGGTTAATTTTGTGAAAATGATATTTTTTTTTAAAATCTAATATCACCATCACGTCCGAAACATCGAATTTAGTATGATTGCATAGTTCGTTTGTGTATATCGGACTCCGAACGAATTTTGGGCACCCCGTCGAAATCCTTTCGACTTAAGTGAAAAACCAGCACTTAATATTGCAGAAAAACTGCAATATAACAGTTTTTTCCACCTATTTTTGACCCATTTTGCACATTTTCATCTTGCCTCTTGAGAGTTAAACCCTAAAATAGCATGGGATATTAAAAGTAGAGTTTGTGGGAGTTTGGGAAGTTAGATTAACATCTATTTCTTTGTTTTATTACAGATTTAAGGTAAGAATTCACTCTTTTTTAGTAATTTCTTGATTAATTTCTCAAAATCCCAAAAATCTTAGGGCTTGATTTAAAACCTTAATTTCACTTGAATAATATTTTTATCTTATAATTACTAGTTTTTCATCAATCTAACCTTCAAAACAACTCTGATTCTTGATTTTAAGTCGGATTTCAAAGATTTTATCCGATAAAACTCAAAATTGATTTTTCTTCGATTTGAACCTCGTTTTTTACTCGATTTAACTTGGGTTTTCAGCTGTAGGTTCCTAAAAATATGGGAAACATGTTTTTGAAGTAAAGTTTCAATTTCGCCCTTCTTTTTTGAAAACCTATTTCGGGGGTCCGTTTTGATCCCAAACAAAAAATAATCAATATGGATATCATTGGTTTTGTTTTGACGCGTAGATTTCATATTTGATGATTTTAGTAGAGTTTGAGATTATTAGTAAAAAGTAAGGTCGCGGGTTCAAGTGTAGCGGACCGATTTCGACTTTTGAAGTATGTTATGGCTTAACTCTTTCAGACAGGGTTGGGTAGTAAATGATGGTACAAACTGCATTCTAAGGGTGGAAACTAATCATGAAAAATGACTATCTATGTGTTGTGTCCGTGTTGGGGCTTATATGTGATGTAATTGTCGAAACTGAGATATTATGTGATATGTGTGACCGTGTGGTGTCCTATGTCATACTGATATCCTTGAATACATATGAATAATTGTATTGTGTTATTAAAATACTTAATGTAGTACCATTGGTGTATTGCGATTATATTCATGATTTATTGGCAAATGAGACATGTGAAAATTCATGGATGATATAAAAATAATGAGTGGATATTGGCTCATGTGGCTGTGGAAAAGTATCATTGTGGTTGGTTGTGGAAATATATCATGTGGTTGTTTGTGGAAATACTCATTGTGATTGGTTGTGAGCATTACATCTTCATATCATACTGATTCATGAAATATTGGTACCACCGTGACAACAACTGAGAAACACTGGCAACACCTTTCTAAGAGATATTGTAACAACCTATAAAATCCTTTTTGAGGGATGTTCTGGAAAGGAGATATGAGATATGTGGATTGTATATGGGTTGATGAACCCCTCATGGGTCCTACATCAAGAATCTTTAGCTCCGTAGGTGTATACGGGGTTTGTGCGACAATCTCGGAGGTTGTGCGATGACTTCATACATCATCATCATCATCGTCATATACATTACACTTACTTTATTGTGTTTATGTTATGTTGTATTGCCATATTGACTTGTCATCTATGTATTTTTCTTAACTTCCTTTACTTGTATTTGATGATCTTGTATCTACATGTTCTCTCTTATTCTATTTATATGTGACATAATGTATACTTGTGTTCTATATCTTGGTGTGTTGTTGTAATACATGTGATATACATTAAAACTGTTAGTGCAAGCGGTGTGGGCTGCCGTTGTGTGATATTTTTTTATTGCAGGTGACGTACCCTTATTGTGTGTTTTGTATGCTTTATTTACTACTTTACTTGGTCAGCCTATGATGCTTACTGAGTACAAGTGGACCGTACTCATGTCTACTGCGCCCTTTTGGTGCAAGTCCTAGCTCGAGTGCGTCTCAACTTGATTGACTCGGGCAATTGTTGGAGCTTTCAAGGTAGCGGTTGGACATTCATGCGTCTGAAATTCACCTCTATCTTTCTATAGTAGTTATGTCTTTATTAGTATTCGGAGATAGTATTACTCCTTTGTGGTTATTTTCCCAATGTATTTTCCTCTTGGATTGTATTTGTAGTTTTTACACTATTGACACCTAGTTTTGGGCATGATTGGCATTTTGAATAAGTTCTTTCTGCATTGTTATGATTACTTATATGGTACGACTTCATTCTAGAAGCCTTACCTTGGGATATTTTTGTCTTTTCCTCTTTTTATATTAATTTGGGTGATAGGCTTACTTATCAAGGTACGCTGTGATAAGTGCCATTATGACCCTTATTTTTGAATCGTGGTAAATTGGTATTAGAGCAACCAGGTTTCATTGGTATCAATGGTGTAAGAACAAGATGTCTAATAGAGTCTCGCGGATCGATACTTAGACGTACGTATCTATCTTCGAGAGGCTATAGAACATCTTTAGGAAACTTTCCTTATTTCATTCTTTATCGTGCGAAGTTCTTTCATACCTTGTGTTTTGAGTTGTGTTTCACTCTTTCTATGCGAATGGAGTTGCTTATACCTCTTATCAGTTGAGAGATGCAGCGAGAGATTGATGGAGGTCGTTTATTAGTTGTAGACCCTGTGATTCTCTCAAAATGACTTGGGGTCTGTTCAATGATGCTTTCCTAGAGAGATTTGTGTCTTTCAGTTTGAGAGATCGTATGCGGGACGAGTTTGATCATTTGGAGCAAGGCTCCATGATAGTTGTTGAGTATGAGGCAAGCGTCAATACCTTGTCCAGATATTCCTATGATAGTATCTCCATCGAGTTTGAGCAGATACGAAAGTTTGTAAAGGGTTTGGATATCTCTCTTTAGTTGGCTATGTCTCATATGGTTGTGTTTGGGGCTTCTTTTTAGAGTATTATGGATCATGCTAAGATTACAGAGGGTATTCTTAGTGCATTTCAGGGAGGCGCCAAGAAGGTGCAACGTTTTGGTGAGTTTTGGAGTTAGACCGATCAAGGTAGAGATTTTAAAAGTTTTCATGGATACCATGGTAGGCCAGTATAGGTAATTTTATATTGTTCAGCTGGTGGATCTTTTAGTTCAGCAGTTCAGGGTGGTCGTTTGAGCTCAGTTATTCTTTCTCTTATTGAGACTGGTCATAGAGGTTGCTATGTGTGCGATGAGATTGGCCTTATGGGCAAGGACTTTTCTCGTCGTGTATTTAGAGCTACTCATATTTCAGCTGTGAGAGGCAGGGGTTCTACCAAAGGTGCAAAAGGTAGAGATGGTAGAGCCCGTGTTGGTGGTCGTGATGCTACTCAGCCAGTTGATAGTCATGGATAGTGTTACACTATACCAATCAGATATGAGGTAGAGGCTTCAGATGTTGTGATCTCAAGTACCGTTCCTTTTGTTTCAGACCTGTATCTGTATTATTTGATCCTGGATCAACTTTCTCCTATCTGTCTGTGTATTTTTCTTTGGATTTTGGTTCTGTTAGTAAGCCTCTTTCCATGTCTATTCATGTATCTACCCCGGTAGGTGATTTTTTAGTGGTGGATTGGGTGCATCGATCTTGTGTTGTGACTTTTGCCGGGTGTGAGACTTTGATAGACTTGCTTGTGTTAGATATGGTCGATTTTGATATTATTTTGGGTATGGATTGGTTGGATCCTTATCATGTTGTTTTAGATTGTTTTGCTAAGACTGTGACTTTAGCTTTGGCTGGTGTGACAAGGATAGCTTGGAAGGGTGCACCTTATTCGGGTCCTAAAAAGATTATATCTTATATTTAAGCTCGTAAATTAGTTGAGAGGGGATGTTTATCTTACTTGGCTGATATTCGTGACACCAATGTTGTTTCCCTCCTTTCTTAAATTCTATCTATGTCGTCCGTGAGTTTATGGATGTGTTCCCTACGGACTTGTCTGGTATGCATCCGGATTGAGATATACTTAGTACAATCCAGAAGTATTAATCCACATATACGTCTATGTGCTATATTGTCTCATAATGTAGGTTCAGGTGCTCAGTTTCAGCAGCGTGAATGATTTCGAGCATTTCCATCTACATCCCAACAGTTGGTGAGTTCTCATAGTTCAGGGACTTACTCACTCAGTTTTTCAGCTTATTAGTATAGATGATTCAGTATTTTCAGACAGTTTGAGTCAGCTGGGGGTTTGTCCCAGTGACTCTCTAGCGTTAGTAGTAGAGGTTTGTCAGACTGCTAGATATGATTCAAATTTAGTATTGATTGATCAGACTCTTGAGTTTAGTATTTTCAGATATTATAATCAGACATTTACATCTTAGCTCATATAGAATTTTGCATTTTATCTTGATTATATATCTATGCTTCCCTATTATAAGTTTCAGATTTAGTAGATGGATTATAGGGTTACTTAAGACTACTAATAGTCTTGAGCACCGTGTGATATCTCAAAACTCATTTTCGGGGCTTTACAAACTTAGTATCAGAGCCTAAGGTTATAAGAGTCCTAGGGAGTTAGACAAGCCGCGTTATATAGAGTCTTAATCATGGGTGTGAAGCGCGCAATATTTATGAGCAAGAGGCTACGGGACGTTTTTAGAAAATCATCTATTTCTTTCATGATCTATCGTGCTTATAGTATCTCTATCTGCTTTTAACTCATGCTCTTACGTGACACACCTCCTCGTCGAGCTAATGCACGCAGAAATAATAACCAACCACCCTAGCCTGCTGACCCTCTGAATGAGAATGTATCCCATGCTGAATTTTAGGCTGCATTTTAAGAGTTAGCCTAAGCTGTGACTGCTAATGTTCAGGGCTACCATCAGACGACAGTCCCACTTCACAAAATGGGGATCTAGTAGCAGCCAGAATTCGTGACTTCATGAGAATGAATCCGTCTGAGTTCTTTGGGTCAAAAGCAGGTGAGGACCCACAACTTTATTTAAATTATGTGAAAAAATCACCCAGATTATACACATGTTTATGAAGAGGAGAGTGCAGAGTTGGCATCCTATAGATTGAAGGATGTAGCGTATAATTGGGTTGTTATGTGGAAGAATGGTAGAGGTGAGAATGCAACTCCTATGAGTTGGCAGGTTTTTCAAAGTGCATTTCTAGACAATTTCTTTTCGTGCAAAATGCGAGAAGCAAAGGTAGAAGAGTTTGTGAACCTGAGGCAGGGCTCAATGACAGTGAAGGAGTACTGCCTTAAGTTCGATCAGTTGTCTAAGTATGCCCCTGATACGATGGCTGACCCTAGGAAGAGTATGAGTAAGTTTGTTACTGGAGTATCTGGTTTGGTAGTTAAGGAGTGTAGGACTGCCATGCTTACTAGGGACATGGATCTTGCTAGATTGATGATTAATGCTCAACAGATTAAGGCTGAAAAGTTGAAGGAAAGAAAGAGGGAAAATAAAAAGGCTAGAATCGGCCAGTTTGAGTATGTCCATACAAAGTTTAGAGGGGAAAATCATTCGCAGTTTCAGAATCGTTCATCTATGTCAGCACCATCTTCAGCTAGTACTCCCACCCTCAAAGCTAGGCAAGAGCAGTGGAATAAGACTTCTATGTCCAAATCTCAGAATAGTATGAGTGGAAAACCCAGTTATCCTCCATATGCTAAATGTGGTAAGAATCATCCTGGTGAGTGCTTGTTGGGACAAAAAGGTTGTTATGGTTGTGGTAAGTTGGGACATAGAATCAAAGAGTGTCTGCATGCTAAGCAGAGAAATAGGGATGTTCATCCCCAGAATCAGGCTACTAGCGCACCAACTTCTCTAGGTTACCCAGTCCCTCCTCAGGGAGCATCATCCAGTACCGGTGATGGTCAGCACCAGAATCAGTTTTATACATTACCATCCCATCAGGAGCAGAAGAATTCACCAGAAGTTGTTACTGGTATGCTTTGTGTCTTTCATCTTGATGTTTATGTGTTGTTAGACCCCGGGTCGAGTTTCTCTTATGTGACCCCATTAGTTGTTATAGATTTTGAAGTAGGTACTGAACAACTTTCTGAGGCCTTCTTAGTTTCTACCCCAGTGGGTGAGTCAGTAGTTGCCAAACAGATCTATATAAAGTGTCCTATCACCGTCCTTCATAAGATCATGTTAGCAGACTTAATAGAGTCAGATATGGTTGACTTTGACCTTATTCTTAGTATGGATTGGTTCCATTCTTGTTATGTATCTATAGATTGTCACACCCGAGTGGTGAAGTTTCAGTTTCCAGATGAGCCAGTCTTTGAGTGGGAAGGTAATTCAGTGTCCCCCAAGAGTCATTTCATATCCCACATTAAAGCCAGAAAGTTGACCTCAAAAGGGTGTATCTATCATCTAGTTCGAGTCAAAGACACTAAGTCTGAGACTCTAACAATTCAGTCAGTCCGTGTAGTCAGTAAGTTTCCTGATATTTTTCCCAAAGATTTGTCAGGGGTACCTCCCGATAGGGAAATAGAATTCGGTATTGACCTTCTTCCAGATACTCAACCCATCTCTATTCCTTCATATCGTATGCCAGCCGAGCTTAAAGAGTTAAAAGAGTAGCTTAAAGACCTCTTAGATAAAGGTTTCATAAGGCCCAGTGTCTCTCCATGGGGCGCTCCCGTCCCATTCATGCGAAAGAAAGATGGGTCTTTCTGAATGTTCATTGACCATCGTCAGCTGAATAAAGTCACAGTTAAAAACAAATATCCTCTTTCTAGGATTGATGACTTATTCGACCAACTCTAAGGTGCAAGTTATTTATCCAAGATAGACCTTAGATCCGGCTATCATCAGCTTAGAGTAAGGGAATGTGATATTTCAAAAATAACTTTCAGAATCTGTTACAGTCTTTTTGAGTTTCTAGACATGTCATTTGGTCTTACCAGTGCCCTAGTAGCCTTCATAGACTTGATGAATCGAGTGTTCAAATAGTATTTGGACATATTTGTCATAGTGTTTATAGATGATATTCTTATCTATTCTCGTAATGAGGATGATCATGCTTACCACCTTAGAATTGTGTTGCAACTCTTAGGGATCACTAGTTGTTCGCCAAATTTAGCAAATGTAAATTTTGGCTAAGATCAGTAGCTTTTCTCGGTCATATTATTTCCAGTGATGGTATTAAAGTTGATTCCCAAAAGACAAAAGTAGTAAGAAATTGGCCTAGACCTATTTCTCCGTTAGATATTAGAAGTTTCTTGGGTTTAGCTGGCTATTACAGATGTTTTGTTAAGGGTTTTTCTTCTATTGCATCCCCTATGTCTAGATTAACTCAGAAGAAGGTTAAGTTTCAGCGTTCAAATTCCTGTGAGAAGAGTTTTCAGGAGTTAAAGACTCGACTCACTTCAGCCCCAGTTTTAGAACTATCTATGGTACAGATGGGTTTGTTGTATATTGTGATTCCTCTAGAATTGGTCTGGGTTGTGTTTTGATGCAGAGAAGTAAAGTTATAGCCTATGCCTCTAGACAGCTTAAGCCTCACGAAAATAACTACCCTACCCATGATCTTGAGTTAGCAGTTGTTGTGTTTGCCTTAAAGATATGGAGGCACTATCTTTATGGGGAGCATGTTGATGTATTTACGGATCACAAAAGTTTGCAGTATGTGTTTACTCTGAGGGAGTTAAATCTTTGTTAGAGAAGGTGGTTAAAATTGTTGAAAGATTATGACATGAGTGTGTTGTATCATCTGGGCAAGGCCAATATAGTGGCAGACGCCCTTAGTAGATTGTCTATAGGCAGTGTTGCTCATGTGGAGAATGATAAGATAAAGTTAGTTCGAGAAGTTCACTGATCAGCTAGGTTAGGTGTGAGGTTAGTTGAATCAGCTAAAAGTAACGTTTGGGTTCAGAGTAGTTCTGAATCTTCTCTAGTTTCTGAAATGAAAGAGAAGCAGGACAAGGATTCTAGTTTGGTAAAGATCAAAAGGTAGAGGTTTTCTCCTAAGGGGTAGATGGTTTGTTGAGATACTAGAGTAGATTGTGTGTGCCATGTATTGATGATTTTAGGCAGCGAATAATGGCAGAAACGCATGGTGCGCGCTACTCTATTCATCCAGGAGCCACCAAAATGTACTGTGATTTGCGGGAAGTCTATTAGTAAAGCGGTATGAAGAGAGATATAGCAGAGTTTGTAGCTAAGTGTGCAACTTTCCAACATGTTAAGGTAGAGCTCCAAAGACCTGGTGACATATTGCAGGAGTTTGGTATTCCCACTTGGAAGTGGGAAGAGGTGAATATGGACTTTGTAACTGGACTACCCCATTCGCGTCGACAGCATGATTCAATATGGGTAATTGTAGACAGATTGACCAAATCAACTCATTTCTTGCCAGTTCACACGTCCTACACAGCTAAAGATTATGATAAGTTGTATATCAGAGAGTTGGTTATATTGCATGGAGTTCCTTTGTCCATCATCTCAGATAGGGGTACTCAGTTTACCTTTTAGTTTTGGAAAGCCTTTCAGAACGGTGTTGGTACCCAAGTTCATCTCAGTTCAGCTTTTCATCCACAGATAGATAGTCAGGAAGAGAGGACCATTCATACTCTAGAGGATATGTTGAGGGCATGTGTTCTTGATTTCAAAGGCAGTTGGGATGAACACTTGCCATTGATTGAGTTTGCCTACAATAACATTTACCATTCTAGTATTCAGATAGCCCCGTTTGAGGCTTTTTACAGGCGAAGATATAGATCACCAGTCGATTGGATCGAAGTGGGTGAGGTCGCTTTGATTGGGCCAGATATGGTGTTTGAAGCCATGGAGAAAGTTTAGTTGATTCGAGAGATATTGAAAGCAGCTTAGAGTCATCAGAAATCATATACAGACATAAGAAGAAGAGATCTTGAGTTTGAAGTAGGTGATCTTATGTATTTGAAGGTTTCACCCACGAAGGGGGTGAAGAGATTTGGCAAAAAGGGAAAGCTTAGTCCCCGATATGTAAGCCCCTATCAGATTTTGAGTCGTGTTGAAAAGGTAGAGTATGAGCTTGAACTTCCTATAGACTTGTCATCAGTTCATCCAGTGTTCTATATGTCCTTATTGAAGAAGTGCATGGATGATTCAGTTGTTATAGTCCCTCTAAAAAGCACAGATATTCAGCACAGCCTTTCATTTCTAAGAAGTTCTTCCAGTAGAGATTCTTGATCATCAAATCCGTAGACTAAGGAACAAAGAAGTTCCCTTGGTCAAAGTTCTGTGGCGAAATCAGTCTGTTGAGGGTGCTACTTGGGAAGCAGAAGCAGACATGCGTACCAAGTATCCTCATCTTTTCTCCACGAACTCAAATTTAACCGAAAGTAACAGTCTTCCTTAATTCAGTTCTTTTCCAGTCTCAGATTCAGCCATATAGTTATCTTCATGTAAATTCATACATTCGCAGATTAGTTCAGTCGCTCAGTATGTTTTAGATTCAGTCATGCAGCTTGTTTCAGTTGTGCATCCTAGTATATAGCCTCAGTTCCTCAGTATCTTTAGTTTTACTAGTCTCATTCGAGGATGAATATTCCCTAGGGGGAGATAATGTAATACTCCATATTTTTTCTAACTCAATTTAACTCCTAGAATGTCAAGGATCAACTTCAAAAATGAATAACTCTTGATACATGTAGAATTTTCCAGCTCTAGATCCACCAATGTGTAGATAATTGAACCAGCTTTCCAACGATACCAATTTCACCTTAATCCAATACTCGATTGAGAAGTTGTGGTGATTTTAGTGAAAACGGTAAGGCATTTCGACAGGCACCGCATTGCGGTGAAGGGCAAAATCACAATTATCTGATTTTAGTGAAGCACTGCGATTAGCCCACGTCACGGAGATATTCTAATTTTCGTTTTGTCCCATTCCGATAGCTTACTGTGATTAGCCTGTATCACGCTAAAATTCCCAATTGGACAGCCATCACGTCGCGGTGAAGTGCAAAATGGCACTTGTCTTTTTCTAGTGACGCAACGCAATTACGCCGTGTCGCGCCAAAGTCCAAAATAGTGATCGTCCTTTTTTCAGTAAGCCACCGCGATAGCAGCGCGTCGCGTGGTGGCAAAATCAAAATTTCCAGTTCCGAATAAAATTTTAAAATAGCAATTTAGTCTTTTCTCAAGCCCCGAAATCATGTAAAACACAGAATTAATCCTATTCTAACCATTATATGCATATTTTCATCAAAATTACTCTCCAAGGAAATCCTAAAACTCAAATCTTCATCTCCAAGAAATCCAAATTCCACCATTCTTTTTCCAAGATAGCTCAAAATTAAAGATTTTCAATCCAAGAACTTCAAGAATATATCTTCAAGAGCACAAGTAGGAACTCAAAGTTCAAGTTTCTTCATCTAAACATCAATTAAGGTATGTGAGATTTTTCAACAAGGATAATCCTTTCATCCTTGTGCCCAAAATTAGTTTTTGAAGATAATTTTACATGAGTTTTGAATTAGGGTCCATACCTAATATTGTTATTTGCAAGATTATGAGATTTTGAGAGATTTAGATGTTGAATTGCATGTCTACTTTCGTATTTTCACGTGTATTGTAGTAATTTTCATATTTAGAATTGAATTATCGATATTTTCATTATCAAGAATGAACTTTATGATGATTTGACCTGAATTTGATGCATGGGTTATCACCTCTAGTTTGAATGTTGATATTTCAAGAATGACTATGCTTTAAGTATCCCATGATTAGTTATTTTCATATTTTGATGAAGATTTGATCTTTTGATCTTAGCTTCGACATGAAATCCATTTTACAGTTTCAGTTACAGTTTAAATAAATAGATATACAGTTGGTTTTTATTATAAACCATTTATACTAGTTTTAAAGTGGATTCCAACAGAATGAGCATACAGATTAAAGGGAGTAGTATTTACACCGAATTGGGTATGTTCACATGCCCCAGAACTGCGAGCCAACGTAGGTATAGATTATCAAATTATTTCTATTTCTATATGGATGACAGTTACAGATGTGATCACTTAGATTAGGTTATACTTCTTGGCAAGAGTATGACACCTCTCCCTAACGTGAGGTTTTTCCATAAGGGAACTAGACGTTGGATACTATGATAGCTCACATAGTGTATGTTGGGTAGAAGAACCTCCCTAACAGTAAAGACTTTCAGAATAGTTTTTAAAAGTATTTCCCTACAGATTACAGAAAAGAGTAAAGAATAACAAAAAAGTTTTTAGAAACTAAGTATAAAGGCTCACAAATTTTATTTAAGATATTGCTTTATATAAGACATTAGTTACAGATGTCAGCTTTCAGATTATAGATAAAAAAGTGAGTCCTTTCTACACTTAGACAACATGATTTAAAGATAAAATACAAGTACAACTTTTAGAAACTAAATGTTATGACTCACTATATCTATGCAACATGTTTTGCTATTCATGATTATGATTTTTAGATTTTAGATATTCCAGCTTATATGAGTTATCTACATTTAGCATGTATTCTTTTATAAATTTATAATAATATTGAGCTATTGATTTACTTGTGCATTTACCCCCATATACTTAGTACAATGTAGAAGTACTGATCCACATATACGTTTATGTGTTACTTTGTCTCATAATGTAGGTTCACGTGCTCAGTTTCAGCAACACGAGTGATTTTGAGCATCTCCATCTACAACCTGACAGTTGGTGAGTCCTCATAATTCGTGGACTTAGTCACTCAGTTTTACAGCTTATTAGTATAGATGATTCAGTATTTTTAGACAGTTCGAGTCAGCTGGGGCTTTATCCCAGTGACTCTCTAGCATTAGCAGCAGAGGCTTGTCAGACTGCTAGATATGATTCAGATTTACAGTATTGATTGATCAGACTCTTGAGTTTAGTATTTTTGGATATTATATTTAGACATTTACAGCTTATCTCATACAAAATTCTGTATTTTAGCTTGATTATACATCTATACTTCCTTATTATGAGTTTCAGATTTAGTAGAAGGCTTACAGGGTTAGCTTAAGGCTACTCGTAGTCTTGAGCATCGTATGATGTCTCAAAAACTATTTTCGGGGTATTACAGTTTTTTTGTTATATTTTTGATAATTCTCATGTCATTCGTTAGAAGTCCGTTCAGTTAGATGAGCGGTTGTCCTTTATTGAGGAGCTAGTTTCCATTTTGGCTAGGGATATTAGGCAATTACGCTCTAGAGTGATCCCTGTGGTTAAGGTCCATTGGCGACATCGATCTTTAGATGAGGCTACTTGGGAGGTTGAGTCTAATACGCAGAGTTCTTATCCTCAACTCTTTATTGATTCAGGTATTTCTTTGTCTTAGTTCGAGGCCGAGCTAGATTTTTAGTGGTGGATGATATAACGACCTAAAAAATTGATGAAATATGTGAAATTTGTGCTTGTGTGATTTGAATATTTTATCCCTCTCCTTAGTTGTATTATAATATTTCTGGGGTGTGGGAGTGATTGGCATAATTTTCAATGCATTTTGGTATCATTTATGTGAAATTATGGTTTTTGATGGCTTCGAGAATCTTATTTTGGACTTATGTGGATATCTTTTTATCCGTGCGATGGATGACCGAACGAACTACACCAACAGATCTGGAATATCGATTTTAGGATAGGTAGACCTTTAGTTCGAGTCTCGGTGCACCCGAGCTCATTTCGACCTATTGGTCGGAAAGTTGAAAAATTGGAAATATGGGTGTGGGATCCACAGTTGATCAAAACAACCTCAAATGGAAAATCCAACTTCGTCAGCATATCCAGAATATCGATTTTAGGGTGTTACCATATTTGGTATGATTTTACGGCTTTTAAATCTCATTTCGACCCTCGATTTGAAAATTTTTGATTTCGAATTTCGGGGATCAACTTTGTGAAAATGATTTTTTTTAAAAAAATCTGATATCGTCATCGCATACGGAACGTCGAATTTAGTATGGTTGCATAGTTCGTTTGTGTATATCGGACTCCAAACGAATTTCGAGTACCCCGTCGAAATCCGTTTCGACTTAAGTGAAAAAACAGCACTTAATATTGCAGAAAAACTGCAATATAACAGTTTTTTCCACCTATTTCTGACCCATTTTGCACATTTTCATATTGCCTCTTGAGAGTTAAACCCTAAAATAGTGTGAGATCTTAAAAGTAGAGTTTGTGGGGGCTTGGAAAGCTAAATTAACATCTATTTTCTTGGTTTTATTATGGATTTAAGGTAAGAATTCATCATTTTCTTAGTAATTTCTTAATTAATTTCTCAAAACCCCAAAAATCTTAGGACTTGATTTTAAACTCCAATTTCACTTGAATAATGTTTTTATCTTATAATTACTAGTTTTTCATCAACTTTACCTTCAAAACAACTCTGATTCTTGATTTTAATCCGAATTTCAAAGATTTTACCCGATAAAGCTCAAAAATAGTTTTTCTTTGATTTGAATCTCATTTTTTGACTCGATTAAATTTGAATTTTTAGTTGTAGGTTCCTAAAAATATGGGAAACATGTTTTTGAAGTAAAGTTCCAATTCACCCTTCTTTTTCGGAAATCCATTTCGGGGATCCATTTTGACCCTAAATCAAAAGTAGTCAATATGAGTGTCGTTGGTTTTGTTATGACGCGTAGCTTTCATATTCGATATTTTAGTGGAGTTCGAGATTGTTCGTGAACATTAAGATCACGGGTTCAAGTGTAGCGGACCAGTTTCGGCTTTCAAGGTAGGTTATGACTTAACTCTTTCAGATGCATGCTAAGGGTGGGAACTAATCATGAAAAATGGATATCTATGTCTTGTGCCCGTGTGGGGGCTTATATGTGATGTAATTATCAAAACTGAGAGATTATGTGATATGTGTGACCGTGTGAAGTCCTTTTTAATATTGATAGCCTTGAATACATATGAATAATTATATTGTGTTGTTAAAATGCTTAATGTGGTACCATTGATGTATTGTGATTATATTCATACTTTATTGGCAAATGAGCCATGTGAAAATTAATGGATGATACAAAAATAATGAGTGGATATTGGCTCATGTGGTTGTGGAAAAGTATCATTGTGGTTGGTTGTGGAAATACTCATTGTGATTGGTTGTGAGCATTACACCTTCATATCATACTTATTTATGAAACATTGGTACCACCGTGGCAACATATGAGAAACACTGACAACACTTTTTAAGAGATATTGTAACAACTTATAAAATCCTGTTCGAGGGATGTGTCGAAAAGGAGATATGAGATATGTGGATTGTATATGGGTTGACGAACCGTCCATGGGTCCTACATCGGGAAACTTTAGCTCCGTAGATGTATATAAATATTGTGCGATGATCCCAGAGGTTGTACGACGACCTCGTGCATCATTATCATCATCGTCATATACATTGCACTTACTTTATTGTGTTTATGTAGGGTTGTATTGTCATATTGACTTGTCATCTATGTATTTTTCTTGCCTTTCTTTACTTGTATTTGATGATCTTGTATCTACATGTTTTCTCTTATTCTATTTATATGTGATATAATGTATACTTGTGTTCTATATCTTGGTGTATTGTTGTAATATATATGATATACATTTGAACTGTTAGTGAAAGCAGTGTGGGCTATCGTTGTGCGACATTTTCTGATTGCAGGTGACGTACCCTTATTGTGTGTTTTGTATGCTTTATTTACTACTTTGCTTGGTCGGCCTATGATACCTACCGAGTACAAGTGGACCGTACTCATGCCTAATGCGCCCTTTCGGTGCAGGTCCTAGCTCGAGTGCTCCTCAGCTTGATTGACTCGGGCGATTTGTTGGAGATTCGAAGGTAGCGGTTTGACATTCATGCGTTCGAAGTTACCTCTATCTTTCTATAGTAGTTATGTCTTTATTAGTATTTGGAGACAGTTATTATTCCTTTGTGGTTATTTTTTTGATGTATTTAACTCTTGGATTGTATTAGTAGTTCTTGCACTATTGACACCTAGTTTTGGGCATGATTGGTATTTTGGATAAGTTTTTTCCATATTGTTATGATTACTTATATGGTTCGACTTCGTTTTAGAAGCCTAACCTTGGGATATTTTTGTCTTTTTCTCTTTTCGTATCAGTTTGGGTGATAGGCTTATTTGTCAAGGTACGTACGATAAGGGCCATCATGACCCTCATATTTGGGTCGTGACAGTGAAACAATCAATTTCATAAAAACTTGAATGCCTCTTTCTGACAGATTTCATAAAATGGTTAACAGAATATGCATATCAAAAAGTACTAGTTCAATCAGACTACCCAAAGCATGAGAAAAACATGGTTATCTTTGAAGTGCACGTAGTTGTAAAATGAATTTCAACTCTTTCCAAGAAAATTTGACTTGTATAGATGAGACTAATTGTTAAGTTCTATATCCAAATAAGGTAAAAATGAGTAAAATTCTCAAACTTTACAAACACAAAGCCCCCATCTTGTGTATCTATTATCAAAACTAAACAAAAAGGCCAACAATTCTCTTAAAGTTACACATTATACTCATGAAGTTTCAACCCCTTCTGAGAAGAGAAAGACTAATAGCTATATGGACAATTGTTTTGAGGGCCTAATCATGTGGATACTGGGTAGGAAGGAAGTCGATAACATGATCCAATTTGATTCTAAACAACACAAATAATACAATTTATAGGAGAATAACTTTCTATAATTCTAATATTTACAACATTCACACGTCTAAACTAGAGTCTTAAACAGGCAGGAACGTTCAAAAAGTGATCTGTTGGATGTCATGTTGGATCTAAAACGTATCAAACATGTTGGAGAACAAACTATCTTTTTTCCAAATTTTCAAAGAAATTTCAAAATACCGAAAGAAAATCATACTCAACACAAACGAATACACGACTCTTAATTATGACGATCCAAATAAATTGTCTACAAGATTTTCTTACTTTTAGCAACATTCCAGGCACATTAAGCAAAAATAAAAATCCCACTCCATAAAGAAAAACTAAGAACATTATCAAAGAAATAAAAGATAAGCTAAAAATTCATAAAGGTCGAAACTTTTACCTTTCTTAGAGCAACAAATCGAAACTTCGAGCTTCGTCGAAATTTCTCTACCATCGCCAAAAAAATGAACTTGATTTCTTAGCTTAGAATTTCGAGCTCAAATGAGTCTTATCAAATTTCTTAGCACCGGAATCTTTTTCGATAGCAAAATCCCACGCTTTTTGGGGTTTCCACTCTCCGACCTCACTTATCTCTTCACACTATAAATAGTAGTGTATTTATAGAGGGATTTTGGGATTGCAAAAATAAAAATCTGTCAATGTGGGAGTTGAGGAATTTGGGGGCATTATGGTAATTTTAAATTGAGGATAAGGTGTGTCAAGGACCTGGAATTTGTACTGTTTTGATACAAAAATTTGAAATTCAAAACTTTTAGGTGTTTTCGGGTTTGACTGAAGTTGTTGTAGTTGGATTGGTTCGCGGATGTCGGGTTTGCCGTTTGCTGTTGTTGTTGCTCGACTGATATTGTTGTTGTTGATACGGTTATTGTTGGTTCATTACGACTTATGTCGAGTTGTTGAAGTTGTGTTTGATCATTGTATTATTTTATTGATATCGCTGTTAATGAGAAAAATAAGCCAGAAGAGCCTTCCAAGTTTCCAATTAAAAAAAGGAATAAGTGGGTCCCACAAACTTGTCCCTTAAAAAAACTAAGTCCCTTGAACAACTGGGATAGTTGTTGGACAACTACATTAGTTGTCTGAACAACTTCGTACAGTTGTTAAACAACTTTTCTCGATTGTCGAACAACTTCTCTCGGTTGTCGAACAATTACGCCTAGTTGGCAGTTCTCGAACAACTGCGCTTAGTTGTTGAACAACTTGCGCAGTTGTTGAACAACTTTGGTAGTTGTTCGACAACTGCGCCTAGTTGTCGAACAACTACCAAAGTTGTTCTACAAGTGGGCCAAGTTGTTGGAACGGAAAAACTTAAAAAAAAAAACTCAAAAACCTTTTGTCCCTCCCACCTAATTTAAAAAACTTGGAGGACTTTCACTTAATTGGACAACTTGTTTGTCCTTTTTAATTAAAATTCCCGCTGTTAACGCTGGGTTATGCGTATTATTGTTGTACGTTGTTTGCATAGGTTAAGGGGGAAGAAGGGAATTGGGACGGGTCTTGGGGCGGTGAGGTATTGGGTTAGGTGTTTTTAGTGGATTGCTGGATGGGTTTAGTTAAAAAGGTTGGGCTGATTATAAATAACACAAATACCAATCCTTTCAGAAGTAATTACACTCTCTCCCACTTTTTTTAATTACTTTACTCTCTCTGCCTATTAATATACATAACAAGCGAACAAATACATAGCATTCTGTGTATATGTTGAGATTTTTGTAATATGTTTAGAGAGTTGGAATTTTTTGTAATATTGAAAACATAAGTTGTGTGTTTGTGTAATTTTTGGTAATTTAAAAGGGATAGGGGATGGATTGTTATTGGGCCTGTTTGGGGAAGAGGTTGATGGGTAATGGGTTAATTGAATTAGGGAAAGAGTAGATTTAGATTATTTTTTAGGGATATTTAAAAAATAACCAAATTAGATAGAGACTTAGTTAATCTCATTTAGATTTTGGTTAAATTGACAATTAATCAGCCAACTACATTATAATTTTGACCTAATTAACTTCAGTTATGGCCAAATTCAATGAATTGTGTAAACTGGACCAAAATTTTGAATGAATTATAAATTGATTTAATTTTGAGTTTCTTGATTTAATGAAATCAAATAAATATTTTTTAAATAAATTATTTTTGAGAACGTCATATATTTAAATCAAGATCTTAACCATTTGAATTGATTTTCAAAATAACTTTTGATTAAAATCCGATATTTTAGTAAAATAATTATTAAAGTAATAAAATTATATGATTTCGTATATGCGAACACGAAAATATATATATTTACTTAAAATAGTAAAATTACCTAGATAAATACTTTGGAAAGCATTTATCCGAACAAAATAAATGTTGTAATTTTATTTAAAATAGAAGAAACTCAGAATTAAACTTAGTTATGGAGGACAAAAATTAGGTGTCAACAACTGCCGCCCTCCCTTTGGATAGGGTAGATGCAAGTAACCCTGGGCAAAGGCAGTTCGACGTTCCTAATTTTTATTCGACCACAATTCATTTCAGAAAGAGGTTGATTTTCGCACGAGTTTTGTGGATTTATGGACGGACCCCGGTATCGGCCCTACATATCTCAGGTTGCATGAGAATTCAAGCCACTTGTAGTTTATAAAACTGGATTGTTAAGCACAATTTTCAAAGAATTCATCAGCTATCTCGATTTTCAAATTTTAGTGAAATTGAAAAGCTGGGGAATAAATGAATTGGGAGGAGGTTGGAATGCAGTTGAGTTTTCAATATAGATCCCAGCCTACATATCCCAGAGACTTAGGAAATCAGATTGCTTGTAGGTCAATTTGATTGGTAGAAAAGATAGTCCTTTATTTTAGACGATCTTTGACTTAGGATGAGTGACGAGTCAATTGAGTTATGGAAGAGAGGCATTTAACCTCTTAACCATGAATGGAGAGCTTTTCACATCCATAGGTAAGAATTTACCTGGACATAATTTCCAAAACTCTAATTATGTTACCACCCAGATTTGAAGAGAGGGGAATGTTACCTTCGGTATGAGTTTATAAATATTCTGAAGTACCCACATGCCTTCTAACAGGGGTGTGGTTTGATGGTGATGGCAATCATTATTTAGCTCGTGTCCAAAGTGTTTGACGTCCCTCTCTAGACTACGTCCCGATTTGCTATTAAGAAAAGTTTCACGCTGTGTTGCGTCCTTTTTGGAGTCGTCTACACCTGTGGTTTTGATTTGAGATTCTTATCCTCTCAGATGTTCTCAATAATATATCAAAAAAATTATTAGTTACAAACATGTTTCATGAAAGGGGTGTATAGTGTTTTACGATATCTCCGTGTGAGTTATTATCTGAAAAGTGAAATTGTCCTCTCATGTACCTATTTGGAGGGTGATAACTTGCACTAACAAACGCAACAACCCTCTTGGTTGTTGAAAAAAAATATTATTTTTATTGATTGAATTTGTTTTCAAAGTGGGGTGGCTCACTTAGACACCAGGGACACTTTGTATAGAATGGTCCCTGCAACCATTTAATCTTATGTTATTGCGACAACCCTTTTGGCCACCTATAATGCCTCTTGTATGTGTAATGATAACCTCTTTGGCTATTGACAATGATCCTTTGCATGTGACCTTGGGTAGGTCTTGCGCAGCTTTTGTATTGATACGACTTATAGATTTCCCTTGAATTGTCAATCTTTGGATAATCTTGCGCATTATTTGATGTTGGATATGACGCGACTTATAAATATTCTTTGAGTTGCTATCATTTAAGGTAATCCTGCACGTTATCTGACCTTGGATAAGAGATGTCTTACAAATATCACTCGAATCGCTAGCTCTCGGATATTCCTGCACATCATTCGACCTTGGATGCAATATCACTTATAGATATCTCTCAAATTAGTTGTCTTTGGGTAATTCTGTACATAATCTTGGATATGACGCGACTTATAGAGAACCCTTGGACCTACTAATTTGATAATCTCCGGTAAGGTTTTAGTTGCGACTTATGGATAACCTTTAAACTATCAATCTTTAGATAACATTGAACATTATCTAATTAGGATGTTGTTGTCTCTTACACATGACTTGTGGAGTATCAACTCATAGATAATCTCTCACACTATCCTATCTCAAATAACGTGACTTATAGATGAGCCTCAGATTAATTTTTGGGAAATCTCAAAAGTTATCCGCTTTCAGATAGCGAATTAAAGACGTCCCTTCGAATCATGTGTTTTTGATGCATTCAGATACTGATTCATAAAATTATGAGATATCCTCGATGCCAGGCTATGTTTCCTTTGCATGGTCAATAAATATAAAATATTGATATATCCTCGATGCCAAATTATGCAATCTTCACGTATTCAATGTATATTTGTGCTCCAAAGTATCTTCCATGGACATACCTTATCATCTTGCATGGTGAGAAATTATGGAGACTTAGTTGAATTGAATGATGGCGCTCTTGGCAATGAAGTAAAATGGAATGACCCTCTCGGCATGACCCTCTTGGCAGTGAATGAAATGGCCCTCTCGGTAATGATATGAAATTACCCTCTCGACATGGACCTTTTGGCAATGGAATGAAATGGCCCTCTCAGTGATGAAATAATACAAAATGGCCCTCTCGGCATGACTTTTCTGGAAATGGAATGAAATATCCCTCTTACCAATGAAATGATATGGGATGCAATAACCCTTTCGACGGTTTGAAAAAAAGTTTCTAGTTGTCAATGTGTTGACTTTTTGCATACATAGTTTGCATCGCCTCATGAAAAATTTGAGGATGACTTTTCTGCTCTTCCCTCTATTGAGAGATTATTTGAATATGTCCTTATCGGGACAACTCCTTTGAACGTACCTACGCTCAAGGTAAATATTTAGTATTCACAGAGTCGCTTTTGCTAATGACTATATTTTTTAGAAAAGTTCCAAATAATATATTCATAAAGAAGTTCAGATGCCTTTATTTGTCATCCATGATCTCGTGAAATGAGATAGACAATTCAAAAGGTCCTTGATAAATGAGTATTGAACTCGTCTTTAGGGCTATCTAAAAATGTCGTTCTTAAGCATTATATGCTTTGGTGCAGTTACCAATTTGCTTGGGGGTTTATTTTGAAGAAGATCCTCATTTTGGCATTGATCCTTGCATCCACAGAAAAATTATTAGTTTTGAGTGAAACTACGTGTTGACCTTCTTCGATCTTTGATTTATTCCTTGCCATATTTCGGGTGTTCCTTCATTTTTGGACTTCTGCTCTGACTCTATGTTTTAATAGATGTCTCGGCAAAACTGGTAAAATACGCGTAGATTTTTCAAAAATAGTCTTGATTTTGAAAGTCTAGTTTCAAAAACTTGTGCAAAAACATTTATAAAATCTTTGCCAGTCATGTCATATACTAGCTTAACGAACGTCTTCCTCTTGAGGCTCGTATATGTTTGACCTTCTGTTGGAGGATTTCTAGGAACTCATTATCGTTGCTGAGGAGTTCTACCAAAAGTTCTGTCATAGTCGGAGATTTTGTTTATCCAAACTTTGTCACAGCTAGATTGACTTTAACCTTCTATTGCTGGGAAATTTGAAATTCATCCTAGTATATTAGTGAAAATTTTGAGGACCTCCTAAAATTTTTGCCTCAGTTTAATAATAGTTGAGATGATCTTGGCCTGAGAGAACCTGAAGTCTTTGCGGGTTTTCATTCTTTTTGATGGATGATGATCTTCTTCTTTTGAATTTTCAAGATTCCTTTTAAAAAATTCTACCCCAGTTTCCTGTTTCCTAAGGTGGTAGGACCAAGCCGTTGGGGCGACTACGTATCCCATTGAAGCAAGAATTAGATTAAACATAGTTCAAGACTACGCTAAGGATATAAAGAAAAATCTACAGGGTTGACCGAAACCTACATAGGTCGCCTACGTATCTCATTCTTGAGAATTCAGGTCATCGCATAGTTCATACTTGAAAAGAAAGGGTAAATTCTCCTAAGGGGTTGATCGAAGCCGACATAGGACGCCTACGTATCCCTTTCTTGGAGTATAGGTCTATCGAAGTTCGTAAATAAAAGGGAAGGGTAAATTCTCCTAAGGGGTTGACCGAATCCAACATAGGAAGCCTACATATCCCTTTCTTGGGAATTCAAGTCAAACGAAGTTCGTACATAAAAGGAAAGGGTAAATTCTCCTAAGGGGTTGACCGAAGCCGACATAGGCCACCTACGTATCCCTTTGTTTGGAATTCAGGTCAAACGTAGTTCGTTCATCAAAGAGAAGGATACATTTTAAGCTATTTTAAAGTACGAGACAACTATTGTGAGACAAAGCACTATTACAAGAAAAAGGTTGTCTTCAGATGCAGTATCTCTTCAGGGTAAAATGGCATGGAATACTCTTATCCATCCCACTAAAATAGAATTAAGGCTTCTTCGGATAATACTTTGTGGATGACGTGACACTTTCATTGCATTTGCCTTAATGGAAGGAAGGATCAACTGTCTACTTTCCTTTGAGAGACTTCATAAGATTCCTTCTTCCTTGTTTTTTAAGATATTTCTGTTTTGCCCTTTTTTCTATTCGAAGGGTTGGAAAACATTTGGTTTCGACTTTTTAACTATTTCAAAACTATAAAGAAAATTTCAAAATAATTTAAGAAATTATAGAGGCGCCACTTGATTTTTGAGAAATATCAAGAAAAAACTAAAAATATCACTTAAAAGATTCAAAACAGAAAAAATCTTTTAAGTTTAGAAATTCTGAGTAAGTGGTTCCTATTAATACTCTTGGGAGATTGTTAAGGCACCAAGAGTATCCGCTAACTTACGGTTATCCGGACTATTTGAAAATAACTTTTTTGACTAACTTTAAAAAGGAAAATTGGTTTTTGAAAAGAAAACGATTAAGAAAAAAATTGTCTTCAAGATTTGTGCAAAACAAATTTAACGACTTAGCGGAAATTTTTAACTAAGTCTAAAAAAACTAAGAACAATTAGCATATAAAGGGGGAAAGGAGGAGACTAAATGACTTAAGCTATTAGGCTCAAATCCATAAATCCTGTCCAAAGCTAATTTGGGCTTTTGGCCCATCTTTATCTGTCCTAATCTAAACCTTGAATTTTTGGTCCATAATCCGTCCTAAGCTAGTTTTCAGACCTTTAAGGCCCAAAATCCGCTTCACCTGTATTAAATTACAACTTTGGCTTCGAGACACAAATGAATGAATAAATAAAAATAAGTCAATAATAAAAATTAAGACTTTTCAAGTCTCTTAGTAACCTCATCAATGAGTTTTCACCCATTTTCATTCTTCTGTCATCTTCTTGCACCCGCACGTCATATAATTGACTTTGGATTTAAAACTTCGGACTTGACTTTGAGAGATGGGCCTCATTGGCCTAATACGAAATGCAAGAGGAAAGAGTCCATTTGGACTCCAAAACAGATTCATGCAAAGGAAAATATAAAAGAAAAAAATCAATATGTGTTCGAAAATTCTACACTTAATAGCTAAATGATGAGATGAAAAAAAATAACATTCTCAAGTATAAAGAAATAGTAAGCTATGATATCAAAGCAAGCCAAATTATCCAACGAAAAGAAAATTAATCCATCTCCTAAACAATCTTACAAAAAATTGAATCTAGCACAATATAATTAACTAGCCCTTGAAAAGAAGACATGAATCCACAAGCATAGTTGCTTAAAATTTGAACAAATAGATTAACATATATTTGCTCCAAATACTATGATATGATAAAGTCTAAGACTTGTTTTCATTAAGCAAAGAAAAGGAGAATGAGCAAGAGATGAGGAAATCTTTCATAACACCTCAAATATGAAATACAAGACATATTAATGCAACAACACTTTTTAATACAAAGTGCATCAATCAACATATCTATAACTTAGAAGAAGAAAAATCACTATAGCATGCGAATAACAATGGGACATCTAAATGAATAAAAACCCACTTTAAGAAGTAAATCAATAAGCGAAGTGAAACAAATAGCATATATTAAACATATTTGAGAAATGATATTTGAAGACAAGATAAGAGAAATAGTAAAAGATTAATTCTAAAGAAAATTGTCCAATTATGCCAACTCCTATTTTTTGTTCTACACCATTTCAACAAAACCTATAACCTTAACAACTTTTCAATCTAAACAAGAGAAAATCAAAGACAATTTTGACCACGAAAATGAGTAGCTCACTACTTCAAATTGAGAAATAATTTCACAGACCCTTAACAATAGTAACCATTCCTTTTCGACATAAAGAAAGGAACTTTACATAGTAAAAGCAAACATATCCACCAATAACGAATTTAAACAAAGCATGAACATTCATTTTAAGCAAAGATCAAAACTTTATCCATAATAATCAAAGAATAAAGACAAAAGGCGAAACAATCAATATTAACTATTCTTTTCAACATAAAGGAAACAACTTTACATGCTAAAAACAAACATATCCACCAACAATGAATTCAAACAAAGCATGAGTTCATATTTTAAGCAAGGATCAAAACTTTATCCATAAAGCCACAAGGCGAAACAATCAATATTGACTATTCTTTTCAAACATAAATAAAATAATTTTATATGCTAAAAATAAACATATATGCCAACAATGAATTTAAACAAAGCATGAGTACATATTTTAAGCAAAGATCAAAACTTTATCTATAATAATCAAAGAATAAAGCCAAGAAAATAAAATACGTTCAACTATTGCTAGCTCATTTTTTGTACCATGAATATGAAAATAGCCATAATATCGATACCATAACATCCTATGGCCTTCAAGGCCGTCTACAACAAATAATCCCAGCAAATAAAATTACAACTACGAACTACGAAGAAAAAAATGATAATAAAACTAAAAAAAGAAAAAGGTGTGTTTACCTTTTTTGGGGCAGTAAAACCGAACTACAAGCTTTCTTTGGAAACTTGATCACCATGGAAAGCGTTCAAATCGAGAACTTCGATTAGCCCACGAATTTCACGGAAAAGGAAAATTTTTACTAAAAAAAACTCTTCTTTGCTCAAAACTTTTCTTTTTCAGCCTTGAGACTTTTTTGACTTTGAGACTTACTTTCTACCAAAATAATGGTAGTATTTATAGGAAATGATGGGGATCCAATTCTATTAATCCACCAATATGGGAGAAAGAATTTAGAGGAGTTTTTGGATTTTTTAAATTGAAGATAAGGTGAGGTGGAAGATAAGGCGGGGAGAAATTGTATAATGTCGTACAATTTTTGAATTTTAAAACTGGTAAAAGGATAAGGTTGAGGGAAAATTGTATAATGTAGTACTATTTTTGAATTTTAAATTTGAAAAAAGGACAAGGTTGAGGGGAAATCGTACAATGTAGTACAATTTTTGTATTTCATAATTTGAATTTTCGGATTTGAATTTTATTTTGGTGGAAATTGGGTAGAAATTATAAGAGTTTTTGGGAATTTAGGGTTATTTAAAATATAATCCCAATTGAGATTTAAAATTTAGTCAAATTTATTTAATTTTTACCAAATTGAAAATCAATTGGCCGATTGCATTGCAATCATGGCCAATTTGATTTCAGTTATGGCCAAATATAATAGATTGGCTAAATTAAATTAAAAATTCAATACGAATTAATAATTATTTTAGTCTTGAGCTTCTTGATTTAATAAAATTAAATAAATATTTTGCCAATTAATTTTGAGAACAAATTTTATTTAAATCAAGACTTTATTCATTTATATTAATTTTCAAGCTTAAGTAGTAAAGTCCAATTTTGATAAAAATATTCATTCAAGTAAAAAATTTTATACAATTTCGCACATGTAAATACTAAAATGTATAATTTTTAATTAAATGACAAAATTAACCCAAATAAATATTTTAGAGCGCATTTATGTGGATGAAATAAATATTTTAATTTTATTAAAAATTGAATAAACTCAAGGTTAAATTTAGTCGTGGAGGGCAAAAATTTGGTGCCAACAGACATCGACCCTGCTTCTCTTAACTTGATCGTTTTTCCCCTAATTAACCACTTCAGTTTCTTCTAAGTTAGGCTTTCTTGATTTTCGAACTATTTGACTCTTTTGTTGACTGTTCTAGAACTATTGTCTCTCATTCATCATTATCTTTATTGATTTATTCATTTTGCTCTTGACATGACACGACATTGACAGGTTTTAGATTTTTATTGCTTTTATTAAAAACCAAACAAGTTCGATAATATCAAGTAAATAACAAAATAAATGATAAAGATTTTCGCAATAGGGGAGGCTTATGTTGAGTTTTGAGAAAATATTTACAAAAGCTAGACATGACCTGCACGGGTGTGAATTATGCCTTAGAAAAACATAAAAACCAAAAGAGAACTAAATAATCTTAAAAGGGTAGGTATCGGCCTCATCCGTACTACCACCTACTTTATGAAAAATTAAATTCCGTTTTTCATCTATCCTATTGATCAGGAAGTAATAAGCTGAGTGAAAGTCCAGTTCAACAACTTCTCTTTCGATTCATCTTCCTTGATTCTGGCTATCTTGGAGAATCTTTCCATGGTGGCATCACAATTTTCCCTATTTCATCCTCGAGACCATCACTTATAGGTTTTGAAAAATAACTAGTAGGGTACAGGTTTACTACTAATCATTTTTCCTTTCCTGTAACAAATCTATAGTCAAGAGAGAAATCTTCATTCACTTTGATCTAGTGAAGTAGGGATATTTGTCATTTTATGTCAACACGGAGTAGAATCTATTACCTGTAAAGTTAAAAAACACAAAGGCTGACGTGTTAGATTCTGTTAGTAATAAGCAATGTAAGATGATAAGACATGAAGTAAACACATAAAGTTGCTTCTTCTCTCATGCGAATTAATCCATGGGATAATGATGACTCGAGAATTCCGATGAACATGATTTTGCTCATTGATATGGATAAGTAAAATTTATTAGAAAGGTTCAACTCTTCTTCTTTCAGACCTTATTCCTTCTTTCATATAAATGGGGAATAACAAAATTTTGAAGATAAGGGTCGAGCTGAAAGACTGCCTACATCTCACACAAAAGAGAAATTAGGCCTATACGTAGTTCAAACTGTTATAGAAAAGATTATTTTTATTTCATTCACTAAACTTCGTTGCATTGGGGAAAATTAAATACAAGTAAAATAAAGCTTTCTACATTTAAAGCGTTATTCTGGATAATGGAAAGTTCTTCGATTTTTTCTAGATTTTTTTTGCTTCATGGATGGTCCGGCACGAACTCTAATCAAATCTTTTCAATTTTGATTAACTGCCCCAAATCAAAGAGAAAAGCACAATAATTCTTAATTGTATGACCTTTGGTTCCATTATGATAATGACAGATGTCATCACCCTCCCCTCTATTTGGTAGAGCCTTTCCTTTCCTTTCTCTCACTTGGACAGAGGATCTTCACTCGGTCCAACTTAGAGTGAATGTCCTCAAGTCTATCCTTAAAAGTTGTGAAGTACAAATGATGAATTTTAAGATCTCTAGTAATGGACACTTCTGGGTCAACCCTATCACACAGCAACATGGTGTGAAGTCCATACAAATGAGAAATTTTATGGCTATTAATCATATCACATATTTTAGCTTTCAATATATGACATCAATCTGTGGTATAACTTTTTTGAAGTAATTGGTAAACACATCCTTTGTGCTGATTCATGGAGTAAAATGGTGGACTTCATGTGTTAATTGGGCACAAAGTTTCCATAGCTTTAGCGTCCAATAAATCTATGTGACTTTCACAATTTCTGGCTCTCTCATATAGTTCTTTGCACTTGCTTTAAGTGTGATATGTTCATATCCTTGACTAAACCTTGAAGGCAAGAATGTCTTATCTGCATCTTCTGACCATTTTTTCATTTCATTCATGAGTTCTTCAGGGTTATTGATACTCCTTTTTGCATGAGGTTGTCATTTTCTGAATTTTTTCCTTTGTTTTCACCTATCATCTTTCCAATCATCCCGACAGCTATTTCAAATTCTATTACTAGTTGTTTAATCTCTCCAACAAGGTCTCTTTTGGTATTTCCTTCAACATTTGGTCGAACATAGCGATCTTGGCTTTGGTTAAGGAAGTTTGTTCCTCTAATTTCCTATTTCTTACCATGGAAACATCCTCTTCTTGTTTAATTAATAGGTTGACTTTGGTAATCTTTCTTTTGGCCATAACAATCTTCTTAGCCATTCTCACACTTTTGGCCTTAAGCGTATCGTCTATTTGGTCTAACTCCACTAATTGCCTCTTGAATTGAGTAATTCTTCAATTGCACTTTTCAGCCCTTCCTACAATGAATTCTTCTAAATCCATAGTCAATTTTCCTGAAATAGTAAGAATATGTGACACCCCGCATTTTTGGGCTAAAATTCAAACTGTCGTTCCTACGTGTATAAACTCTAATCCCATGATTTGTATATGAATATAAGTGTCATGATCTTTTAACTGGCGTGCAAAGTGCTATAGAGGTGAAAAATATTCATAGGAAACACTTGGATCAAAGTTGAGTCAAGAGCTTTTGTTGTCAACCCAAAATTTGGTATTCAATTCTACCAGGGTCATATTTGAATGTGTGTAACTTATGGAATATATGAAATTTTGGAGATTAATACATAAAATTATAGATAAATGTGTCCTCTTTCCAACACAATCGGTTTCGCCTTTATCCAATACCCGAGCAAAAATTTATGAGCATTTTCGCGAGAAATCAGTAAGGGTCCACGATTTCAGCGTGACACGGATCTTATGCTCCGCGATAAGCAGCGTGACATGGACCTTATGCTCCGATAAGCATCGTGGAACAGACCTTGTTTAGAAACGTTAAAACTTGTGTTTCTCTTTAGTTCTCAAGGGTAAACACGTTATTTACGTCCTAAACTATCCTATAACTATTAGTAACATGAATTGATCTTCCCATAACCCCAATTACACGATTCCTATTCCTCCCAAGCTCTCAAGAACAAGAAACAAGGGTTTCATAGTCATCCATTGTCAAAAGAATTTTTACGTGTTTGGCTCATCATAATAAATTGAGCCTACACATGATGGGGCGTACTATGCCATAATTAAATAATACAAAGTGTATTTTTCTAACAATAACTTGTAGATGAGATGATTACACACTTTAATAGATATTAGATAAAAGTCATCATTTCACCCCTGAACTTGTCCTCACAACTTACTGTAGCACTTTAACTTAACACATGTTTATTTAACCCCCCCCCCCCCCCCAATAAGTTTAAAGTGAATTAGTATCACCCCTGATGCTAACGTAATTTAAGAAAAAAAAACAACGCGTCTTTTATTTAAAAAATGAGATGGTCTCACTTTTATGTTAATATATA
>NC_061114.1:20410453-20437713 GCF_002878395.1 Capsicum annuum
TATATATATATATATATATATATATATATATATATATAAAATCACCCCTTTCTTCTTCAATGCCCCCACCCTCCTTCACTTCGCATCCCCACCCTGCACCCCACACCCTTTTCTTCTCCAATACATCAACTAACAACAACACCCATTTTAACAACCTCAAATACATTCTCAAACAATACTCTCCTCCAATTCTTTCTATTTCTCTCCATTAAACATTCTCCAACGAAGACACCGAAGACACTGAATTGCTTTGTTGATCCTGTTTGAAGAACAACAAAACTAGAAGAAATTTTCATAACTTCTATTCTTAAACCTTTTCTATTCTTTATTTATGTCACTTGTAACAAAATAAAATTTTTAGTATTTTATTTCTGAAAATAATAATTGTTTATATTTTCAAGGGTGGATTTGATGATTGAAAACGTAGAGAGTTGGATTGAAGGTTGAGATGGTATTTGATGAAGAAAAAATCTTAATTAATTTGGTGTCTTAGTGGTTGTTCTCTAATGATGTTAATGAAGGAAAATGGAAAAAATTGGAGGTGGGGTGGGGGTTGTTTGCAGGAGTGGGTGTGGGGGTGGGCTGGAAGAGGAGAAAGAAAGATAGGGGTGGTTTGAATTAGAAAGAAAATGGAGGGTGGGAAAGAAAATGGAGGGTGGGGGACATTTTTTTATCACACACACACATATATATGGTGTTAATGGAGGAATATAAAAAAAAATGGAGGCGGGGTGGCAGGGTGTTTGTTGGTGTGGGGCGGTGGGTTTGATGGAGGAGGAGGAGAGTTGGATAAGGCGGGAGGGGTGGTTTGAAGAAGAAAGAAAATGAGAGTGGGAGGTATTTTTAAAAAAATTAATATATATATATATATATATATATATATATATATATTTAAAAAACATTTATTTATGTGGCTCCGATGTGACAGTGATGTGGCACTAATGTATGGGCGTGTGTAATACACTCTTTGTTGTGAGAGTGATATAACATTTTTAGGTGACATTTAATTCACTATAAAATTATTAAGGGGGGTAAATAATTATAAATTTAGTTTAAAGGCTAAAGTAAGTTAAACGAACAAGTTCAGAGGTGAAATGATAATTTTTCTCTAGATATTATAAAAAAAATTTACACCATAAATGTATATAAGCTAAATCCATTTATAACCAAGACAACGGGCTCATTCGTGCATGTTCAACGAAAATGTAAACATGTCTTCGTGACTTAATTGGGATCTTTATATAAATAGTCTATCGGATTTACAATTTTTACTTTTCATGGTCAATATACACTGATTATACACTTGTTAAGTTAATTCTTAGAACTTATAAATTTTGGGTAATTGAGAGGTTTAATGGCATTGATAAGGAAATTGCTGTGGTTAGTTTTTCATCAAAGAAACTGATATACATGGGCTTCAAATTCAAGTACAATTTTGGACAACTTGGAGTACAATTGAGACTTGCAGATAAGGGATTTCTTCCTAATTCTCACCACGAATAAATTACTATGCATAAGAATTCATAAATTACAAGAAAACTTATGTAGAAGTAGACAATAGAATGTAAAAAAATTGACTATCAATAATTTACTGGTCATGTATGGGTCCATAAATACATTACTTCCGAAATAAAAAAAAAATGGATTTATGATGATTTTATAATGGAAGTTATCAATGTGGATATTATTTATGAGAGTTCGGAGCCTAAAGGACAAGTTTTTTTATTCAAAATTTCAAAGAGGCATATGAAAATAGAAAATTTTCAAAATGGACAAGGTAAACACTTTATTTACCTTGTCCGTTAAAAGTTAACGACGTTAGTTTACTGGTAAAGTGTAAAGTAAAATCGTGATTTTACCTTACAAGATAAATGAAGTCGCTTACCTTATTCTTTGTTGAAAAAGTACAAGGTAAAATAGTGATTTTATCTTACAAGATAAATGGAGTCAGTTTATCTTTTGGCTGAAAAGGTGAAAAATAAATTTTCTTAGAGAAGGAGCGTTTGCAAGATGGGACTTACTGCTGATAAGAGAGGGAATAAATTCCCTTGTGCTGGCGAATTGTAAGTCAAGTATGGACTCTCAACTTGTAAGGTAGGATCTCATGTTCACCTTGTAAGGTAGGATTCCATGTTTGTCTTGTAACTGCTTCAAATTGGCGGTACTATATAAAGAGTTTGAGTATAGGTTTCTTTCATTTGCATCAATTCAAAAAAAAAAAAATGTTAAAGTTCATAACTCAAAATATTTGTTGAACCTTATTCATTTCTTACTTTAGGATAGATGATAATAAGGTACGAGTAAATTTACATTGAGGTGGTGGAGTTTTGCATGATGGGGATTCAGTGCGATATAGTCGGCATTCTATAGTGGTTCAATTGCTTCCATTATCTCTAAAATATGATTGTTTGAAAAGGTTGTTTAGGAGAAAAATGAGTATTACTAATCCGAAAGATGATGTGGTTATTTCTTATTGATATCTAAATTATTTTACGTCCAACGGACAGTCAATATTTGATGAAACTCCTATTGGGAATGATGATTCTTTATCTTTATTTCTTCAAAATTTTTGATAGTTGTCTTAATCTACAAACGCTTGACATGTATGCAACTGTTGAACATTCCCCTATGCCGAAGAACCGATAGTAAGTTTGATCTTCAAGTAATTCCAAATTCTTCGAATTTGAATATTTATTCTTCAAGAACAGCAATGGAAAAATAATTTGAGGGTGGGTTTGAAACACATTATCAAAACTCAGCTAGACTTGTGAATAATTTCGATATGGGAGGATCTAGCAGTGCATATATGAATTTGAAAAATTTTAATTCAAGTGATTCACAATATCCTTCTTCGGTGGAGGCAATTGATAGATAATAAACAACCCATTTTAGTTAATTAAGTTGTTTTTTTTCTTATAGTTAATAAGATGATTTATCCATTTTGTAGATTTAATGATTGTGGAGGTACGCTCATTCAACTCACAGAGATTGTGAATAACATCGACGACTTACAAGTGGAGTTGGATAGTGATGAACCTTTACATTATGAATCATCAGATGATGATCAATCTTCCGATGATGACGATGATTAGGGGTGTACATAGGTCGGGTTGGTTCGGTTTTTTATTAAAATATAACGAAACCAATAATGTCAATTTTCTAAATCTATAAACCAAATCAAACCAATATACAATCGATTTTAGTCGGATTTTTTTTATTCTTTTGGTTTTTCGATTTTCTCGGTTTTTTTATAATTATAATGTGATTGAAGAAAAAAATTAAATGTTTTCACTAAAAGAAAAAAATAATGGTCATAGAGTAGTTCCAATAAAAATTAAGTTGGCAAATTTCTAAGTCGTCTAAACTACTATCTTTCAAAGTGATATTATATGGATACCTAAGTAGTTCAATTTCTAAGTCACCAGTCACAGTAGCTTGTCTGAAAGTTTCCTTCACATAAAATGTGAGCACACAAAAGAATGAAGAATTGGAGATAGCTTATAAAAAAATTAACTCCATAAAGTAATTAATTATAACATAATTCCATAAAAAAAAAAAAGAGAAAGAAGAGAAACAAACCTAAATCACAACTTGACGAATGAGAAAAGTAAGATGAGAAAATAATGAAAACTCTCTAAAAATTTGGAGAGTAAAATGTAAAAAGTGAAGCAATTAAAGAGTTTTAGGTTTTTTATATTAACTAGTTAAACCCCACGTGTCTCGCACGTGTAATATTTGATTATTTAAAATTAGATGATTTTGGCTATTGCAAAATTTTTTAATGAAGAGCAAAAAATTTAAATCACTTCTCAAAGATCCTTCACACTTTAATAAAATAGCACAAACGTAACATATATTTTATTAAAATATTTAATAAAATTTCAATTCTTAAATATTGAATAATTTTGTCTAAAGCAGACACTTTTAACGAAGAACAAAAAGTTTAAATATTTTTGAAGACCGAATCAAATAAAAACGAAGTTGAAAGAAAACAAACCAAACTGAAATAGTTCGATTCAACGTTTGATGTCTACTTTTTAAAATTGTAAATTAAAGAATTGAATTGAAATTTGATAAAATCGAATTAAAGAGCAGAACGTGTACTTCTAATCAACGCCTTAACAACATAAATCGTGCTAATGTGAATGAGAAATAATTTTTTTTAAAAAAAACATACCTTTCAATCCTCTTGTAATCTACACGAAATTTCAACCACATATTCACATAATTTTTCTTTACCTGCACGTCATGCGAAAGCCAACAATTGAAATTACAATAAATCATATGATAAAAAAAGGTTAATAAAAGATGCATAATATTTAATATTGTTGACCTACAAATTAAAAACTAATATTAAAGAACATAAAATTAATCTTCTCTTGAACATACTCTTTAACAATTAAATTGTGAATGTTATTCTATTATTTATTGGAAAAAAGGAATGCTCAATATATAGATGTACATTTTTTTTCCTTTTAAGAAAGAGTTGATGAAACATGGAAGAAATCTAATCTAATTTGAGAAACTTTTTTCATAAAAAAACTAATTATTATAGAAAATAAAGACAAACGGAACTTAAAAGAAAAGAAAATTAAGGACTCCTGATTAAATCAAAAACCATACTTAAAAGAAAGAAATTAGGTCGTATGCTAACTACAATCTGACACTACTTTTTTTTTTTTCTTTTTGAGGTGGGACGTGTTTTTTTTAGTAAAAATAGTTAAATAATAATTTGATTAATAATAAAAAGACGTTTCTTATTATGTATTTAAAACTTTTTTAAAATTTAATACTTATTAAAATTTTCTTATTCTAAGACTTTTATATTTGTTTCTAGATTTTTCAAATCTTATTAAAATCAAATTTAGTTGTTTTATAATTCTTAAACTAATGGAAAAAGTATTAGTTGTCATTTCTGACGACTTTTAATAAGAAAGGGTTTTACCATACATATATATTAATTAATTATTAACTTTTAAAAATTAAAAAAAAATAGTGAAAAAACGATTTTGTCTAAAGCGAAAACTTTTAATGAAGGACAAAAAATTCAAACAATATTTCTAAGGCCCTTCACACTTTTAATATATTATAGATTATAGATTATAGATATAGATAGATTATAGATATAGATATTGAGTTTTGTATTAATTTGTTATTAATGGAAAAATACTATAATTAAAGGCCCAAGAATATATATCTATTTTTTGAATATAAAAAAATAATAAAAGTAATTAGAAAGTAGATTATAAGTAATATTTTTTTACGTATAAAAAAATTAAAATTATATATGTATTACGTCGGTTTGGTTTGAGTTCGGTTTGATTTTATTTTTTCTAATACCAAACCAAACCAAGAATGATTGGGTTTTTTTTTGCCAACACCAAACCAATCAAACCAAACTATAAGTCATTTTTTTCCTCTGTTCGGTTTGATTCATCGGTTCGATTTGACTTAACGGTTCGGTTTGTACACCCGTAACGATGATGATAATAATGATGGAAATGTTAATGGGGAGTTTACAGACGATGGTGTCTATACCGATATTCAATCTTCTATATTTGACTTACAACCAGCCAGCAAAAGGAATTTATTTCCACCCTTAGCAGTAGTAACTCAATTTACCTTGTACTTTTTCAGTAAAGGATAAGGTAAATGACTCAATTTACTTTGTAAGGTACCTTATACTTTACCACTAAACTGACGTCGTTAACTTTTAATGGACAAGGTAAACATAGTCTCCATTTTGAAATTTCTTCATTTCCATGTGCCCTTTTAAATTTTTAAATGAAAAAATTTATCCTTTAGGCTCGTGATTCTTTTTTATGGTGGAGCTGTGACAATTTTATTATTCTTCGCAATATTATTGTAAAGCTCGAATTAATTTGAAACAAATTATAATATGTAAATGAGACATATAAGTTCTCTTTTTTTTTTTACACCATCAAATATTTGAACTTGAAACGGACAGAAATTGTGAATCCGGCACCATGCATTTGAACTCAAATGAATCAAAATTCAAAAAGGCATGTTCCTAAAATTTATGCTTTTTAGACACCGGACATATAGGGACATGTTTGATTCACTGAATTCAAATTTATGCTCTTTAGACACCGGACTCACGGACTCCAGAAATTGTTGCACTAGAATTTTAGCCTCCTTTTTGGTCTGACTTGCCTCAATGTTAAGATTGTTTCCTGCATATGCTCATAAATTTGGCTACAAATTCTGCAACAATACATATTAGTCAATAATAATTAATGTCGGTGAGAAAAAAAGACACTAATACACTTCTTCCATGGTAAAAGGAATGATACTATTTTCTTATTGATCTGTTACTCTCTTCCTCTATTAATAGTTATCTACTATTGATTTGACAAGTAGGTTAAGAAATAGTAAATCATACTAGGTAATTTTACTATATTAATATTTGAATATAATTAGTTTAATATTTTGAGAAATGCATTGAGTAATTATTATAATTAATACCTTAGGATAAAATGAGTAGAAATGAGTAAATTATTCGGTGACATTTCAAACTATATAAGTATTGTTGGATTGTTGAAAAAAAAGTATTGTTGGACAACTAATTTATTTTAGGAAAAAGAACACCCACTAGCCATTTTTAAAACAAATGGCTAGCATTTGACATTTAACCAAAAAGGTCTGCTAAACTATTTCCACATTATAGTCATTTCTTAATGAAAAAATTTCAGAAATAACAAGTATAGAGTCTTAATTGTAACTTTTATAGCAACCGTTTCATAATTACAAAAAATAACAAATTGTATTTTGTATTTAAGTAAACTGTTGCTATACAAATACATATACAACAAGATTTACTGTCCTTATTTTACTCAAATTAGTTGAGTTAAATAAGGAATAATTATCTTATCTAATTAAATTTTCATAACCTATTCTTATTTAAATTAGTAGATTCCTTTTCCAAATCAAACTCAAATATTAAGATTATTATTTCCACGATCTTCAAAATTTCAAAATATCATTCTCTTATAATACTAACTATTTTATCTTGTTAGTTTTTTCATTTTTTTAATCTTTTTTATTTTAATTTCTTTTTGTTTTCCATTTTTTTCTTTCCACTTTATTTTTCTCTTCTACTTCTCTTCTTTTTTATCCTTTTTTATTTTTTTATTTATTTTTTCTTTTTTTTTTCCCTTCTCATACTTTTTTTCGTTTTCTTCTTTTAAAAAAAAAATCGATTTTGTTTTACACTTCTATTTCTAGTTTTTCTTTCTCTTTCTTCTTTTTTTTTTTTCCTTTTTCACTTCTTTTATTTTTTTGAATTTTTATTTTTCGTTTTAGTTTTTTCTATTTTTCTTTTTTTTTTATTCTTCTGTCTCTATCTTTTATTTTTAGAAGACAAATATTTATATCATATATACATATTCAAAAAATATACAAAATAAATAGACATACAAATCTGCATATGTATTTACGGTAAAAAACATACATATATATCTGCATATGTATTTACAGAAATACATATCTAACTCACATGTATATATAAACATATAGGACACAAAAATCTCTATAACAAAAATGACAATTATATACATATACATAGAAGTAATAAAAGAAATACATGATACATATCTTAAACAGTAAAAGAAAAAAAATAAGTACATGTGTTATCCTCTAAAAAGACATAGTATATACAATTCAAAGACAAATTCAACACCGTATAAAATACATATAACTCTGCACATGTATTTATAGAATACATACCTGGTTCATATATATATTCTTATTTTATATGAGTCACCTTTGTATTTCACAAATACATATGGAGATATATAGTATAGTTATGTTTGTTATTGTTTCATATGAATATCATATGCATTTCGTAAATACATATCAGAGTCATATTTATATTTTTTGTATATTAATATACATATGGATCAGACATGTATTCTGTAAATACATATACAGAGTTATATGTATTTTTTTGGTAATGTAATATATATTATGTAAAAGAAAACATATGCATACTATGTATTTTGTATTACAGTTTTGTAAAAAGTACATGTAATATAAATTTATGTCATTAGTTTGTTGTATAGGTGTTGCGTGATCATATATTCATGACAAGAGTACTTTCAAGATTTGCGCCACATATAGAATGTCACACAGTCAGTGAAATTGAAGAATGTATTAAGGCAATGTTATCAAAGGAGTAGTACATGATTTTTTATCATAAGAATATTTGTGGTGTCTACATGAACAAGAAGAAATATGTAGTTCAAGCGCAATTAGACAGATGTATTATAAATTTTTTGGGGGTATGTGCATGTATTTGTATATATAAATGCATATCTATATGTATTCTTGTACGGCGTTGGATTTGTCTTTGAACTGTTCTATGTCATTCTAGATAGTAACATATGTAGTTATTTGCATGTTTTACTATTTAAGATATGTATCATGTATTTTCTGATTATTTATATGTATATGTATATAGTTGTCCTTTGTGTTATATAGATTTTTTGTCCTATACGTTTATATATACATATGAGTGAGATATGTATTTCTGTAAATGCACATGCAGATACATATGTATGTTTTGTACTGTAAATACATATTCAGATCTATATGGCTATGTATTTTGTATGTTTATTGAATATGTGTATATGATATACATATTTTTTTTTTCAAAATAAAAGTTAGACACAGAAGAGTAAAAAAACTGAAAAAAACAAAAATATAAAAAGAAAAAACGAAAAAAAAGAAGTGAAAAAAAAAGAGAAATAGAAGTGTAAAAATAAAAGGAAAAAAAGAAACGAAATAAAATAGAAAAAAGAAGAAGAAAACGAAAATAGAAAAAGAGAAAAAAAAAAGATATGAGAAAGGAAAAAAAAAAGAAAAGGAAAAAGAAAAAAAAAAGAGAAATATAAGAGAGAAAATAAAGTGGAAAGAAAAAAATGAAAAATAAAAAAATGAAAAATAAAAAAATAAAATGATAAAAAATAAGATGAAAAAAAAAACTAATAAAAAAAATTAGAGATATAAGAAAGTGACAGACATTAATGAGTTTTATTTGAAATCTTGAAGATCACAGGGATAATTATCTTCAAATATGAAAAAGGAAAAAAAGAAAACAAAATATAAAAAAAAAAGAAAAAAATAAAATAAAAAAAAGAAGAGAAATAGAAGAGAAAAAATAAAGTGAAAGTAAAAAATAAAAATAAAATAAAATAAAAAAATAAAATGATAAAAAAATAAGATGGAAAAAAAAGAGGTAAAAGATATGACTATATTTGGGGGAGGTGAAACAGTGAAGTGAAAATAGGAAAATGTAAAGTAGTGAGAGTAAAACATGCACTTGTCTAGTTAATGAGTAAAATGATGTTACTCTTGCTATACACTATAATTTTATAAAAGTATTGTTATTTATTGTAATTATAGTCTTAAATATGCTACTTTCTGTAATTTTTCCTTTCTTAATTTGGCTCATTTTGGCCCATGTAATTCAGATACAGTTTATATACCATATTGATGCAGTCCGTATACAATACAGATATAATTTTGGGGAAAAGACAAAAATAACACCTAAAACTAAAATAATTCCACAAAACTAGCACCTAAATTTAAAAATCCAATAAATAGCCATTAAGGGTTGGCCGCACCCTTATTTATAGTTTGATTTTTTTTTTTGTTTCAATATTATACACGTTGGTTGCACACTCCAAATTTTATTAGGATTAAGAATTGATCCAATCATGAAATTGCGACTCCATTTAGGAATGTGTTAATAATGTCAAATGTGTGTGCGCTATTTTTACTTGGATTTGGAATTGGTACTTTTCCGTTATATTAACTGTCTATCCAATATTTCGTCCTTCCGATTTTATGTAACATATTTTGATTGAGTACGAAATTAAAAAAAGAAAAGAGAGATTTAATAAAGATAAAAGTAAAATAATATCTTTAAATATTTATTAAATAAAAAAAATGACATTCTTTTAAAACATATCCAAATTATTTTGCATTCATCAACATTATTAAAATAACATACTAATTGTTTTGTTTAGTTTTACTTATTTATACAATAAAATACAATATCATGTACTTTTAATATAATACAATTGCTAAAGATATATATTTATATATAATAACGATACAGTTTGATACAAATCATATTCTATATAATAATTATAGCATTTTTATACATATTCTATACAATTTTTACTATAATTATTAAATACATATTTTATACGACTCTATATAGTTTTTACATGCATTCTAAAAATGTATCAATATAATATAAGAGAGTATCAATTGAGTATATGGACACTGTAAGTGTATCGTTGTAGTATAAAAATGTATCAATGTGGCGTAAAAGAGTATCAATTGAGTATAGAGACTGCATGTGCTTGCATAGAATTTCCCTTCTCTTTTTTAAAGAGTGTATCAATATAGTATAAAAGTGTATCAATTGGATATAGAGACTACGTGTGTCCAATTGGGCTAAATGGATAAAAAGGAGAACTACTTTAGCATGTCCATCTTTTCAAATGTGGGTCAGTTTTTTTTAAAAATGGCCATACCATGTCCTTGCCCTATAATTTTCAACTTGGGTCATTCGGTCCTTTTTTAAAAATATTTCAGTATTTTTTTTTTTGCTACAAATTTTTTGACTGAAAAATATTCTATTTTTTTAGTTGTTTAAAAATAATAGTTAAATATAATTGTATAGAAATGATATAATTGTTATGTAGAATATGTATTTATATAAGATATATGTATATAAATTATATCGTTTTATCAAATATGTATATGTATAAAATATATATATAAAAAATGTATAGAAAGTGTATAAAAATTATATAATTATTGTATAAAATGTGTAAAAAAATTGTTCAATTATTGTATAAATTGTATCAAAACTATATAATTTTCTTATAAAATATTTATATGTATAAGCAATGTATAAAAACTGTATAGAATATATATATATATATATATATATACACACACACACATATATATATAGAATAAGCTAGCAAATTAAAATGATTAGAAAATAAAATTTGAATTTCATGGCCATTTTTGTGGAATTAATTTCAGCCGAGTGACCATTTCTATCTTTTTCCCTTTATTTTAAGTACGGATAAGTAAAAATGGACGGAGTAAACAAAATATAACATCTTTCTATATTTGAAAAGAATTTAACTTAACTTTCTATTTTTCTTTAGTGATAAGATTTTCTAGCTATAAAACGAGCAAGATCAAAGAGCTACATAGTCCAAAGGAATTTAAGTAAATCCAATTCATTAATGAAATAAGATAAACATTTGTTTGTTATAAGTAGAACAAAATTTAAATATTACTTACTAGATTCATGTTCAAACGCCTATTAAATGTCATAAAATTTACCGAACTATATTTTTGTAAGAAAAATATCATCGTACTTTGTTTAAATATCACAAAAAATCATTATGAGCAAATAAAAGGGATATTTTCTGTGAAACTTGGATAAAATTGAGTAACTTTTTTGTTACGAGAAATAGTTCAATGAATTTAATTTCGTGATACTTATAAAATAAATCTAAAAAAAGAACGTAAACAGGATCTTTTTTTTTTTTTTCTTATTCTAGAAAATCATGAACTAGTAAGAAATTACGAATTACATAACTTCTAATTTTAATAGAGCACTTGTTCCAATTGGGAGTCTTTTGTCCTGCAAATGGCCTTGGATTACTCCATCAAATATTTTCTCAAATTGTACTCACTTTATTTTTCTTTTAAGTGAACGAAAATTTTTATTCACTTCGTTTTATTTATGAGACGTTGTTTGACTTAACATGTAATTTAAGAAGATTTTTTTTTTTAAAATATGTTAGGACATTTGTATGATTATGAAACTTTTGAAATTTACGGTTTTAAACATGTCATAACATATGTGTGGTTATAAAAAACTATTTCATCAACGACAAAATGAGAAGTTAAATTCAAATTATTTTCAATGTAAAAATGTGTTGATCCCTCTATCGGAATTTATTAGTATAAATAACATAAATACCAACCTTTTTAGAAGTAATTACACTCTCTCCCATTTTTTTTAATTACTTTACCCTCTCTCCCTATTAATATACATAACATAGCTGACATATACATAACATTCTGTGTATATGTTGGAATTTTTGTAATATCTTTAGGGTGTTGGGATTTTTTATAATATTTGAAATATAAGTTGTATATTTGTGTAATTTTTTGAATTTAGTATGACATTATAATTTAACTTTGAAATTTTTATTTTACCTTTAATGATACAGTCATAAATATTAACAAATTATTTTAAATCATAAGTTTCAAAAATCTTTCATTTATTATTAAATTCATACTCAGTCAAATATTATCATATAAATTGAGACGAAGAAAGTCGGAATTCATCTTGAAACAAAAGAATAAGAAATAGCGTCACGTAAACTATGAATATAGACAATACGTGCGTGTAGAAGAGACAATACGTACGTGTAGAAGAGATAGAGCTTACATAATAAGCATGCCAATAGTATACTTCCCTTTTAAAACCAACATCAACCCTCTTAAGAAATTCTTCAACTAGTCTGTGTGTGCATTGAACAAAAATCATGCATGTCAATGAAATTCCTAAAATTTTCAGCACTACTTTCTCAATCACTACTAAAAAAGAAAAAAAAAATATTAGCGATAGAAATTTTTTGCAGATAAATAGTAAAATATTTTGCTTATGATCTTATTTAATGATGAATTAGCGATAAACTATTTTTTTAAAAAAAAATTATTAGCTACGAACGATTTAGCAAAAAAGTTTGTAGCTACTTTGACATCATTTTTTTTACAGTAAACTGTTAACACTTTGTGTACATTTTTAATATAGGAGAGATAGATAGACAAGAAGAGCAAAAGAAAAGAAGGGAAAACTAAAGTATAAAAGATAAAGAAAGTTGATTGCTCATTCATAATTTGTAAAGTAGGCACTACAGGGGGGATAAATAGTACTCTCAATTGTCATGTTGTTACCAAGGAATCTGAGGACAGGTGTTCTATGGACTCTAGTGTAAATACATAAATACTACATTACTAATAATATACTCAAATGAATTTCAAGAAATAAAATGCAGAAAATAACTGACTTAATGCTCACTTTTAAGTATTACACTTGAAGCCTATAATACAACACTTAATTAATATAATTACTGCTTCTTATACCAATGCCTCTCCCTCACAGAACCTTGTCCTCAAGGTTCAAATGAGGAAATTGGGACTTGATGACATTATAATCCTCCCATGTAAACTTCTTCTGGTAAGAGATTTGACCACTAAATAAGAACTTGTGGTAGTGCTGTATTATTTCTTTTAATCATTCTTCTTCCTAGACTGCTATAGGTTCAACCATAGGGATACCTTCAGTAGTACGAATTGGTGGATTAATCACAGGTATAACATTAGCACCAATCTTCCTCCTTAATTGTGAAACATGAAAAATTGGGTGGATTTTGGTATTTGATGGCAATTGGAGTTCATAGGCAGCATTCTCAATCTTTTTCATCACTTGATAAGGCCTGTAGTAGTTGGAAGAGAGCTTGGGGCTCTTTCTAACAGCTACTGAAGATTGTGGCATGGTTGTAGCTTCAAAAACATCCAGTAACCCACTTCAAACACTCTTATCATACCTATGTTTATCAGCTTGTTGTTTCATTCTATTCTGATCCTTCCTGAGGCTTTCTTATAATAATTTGGTCATCACTTGTCTCTTCTTTAATCACTGGTCTATAGAGTCACTTTAATTTGTCATACCAACTCAAATTAATTTGTCATACTAACTCAAATGTCAACCATGGAGGCTCATAACCATAGATAACTTGAAAAGGTGTTATTTTGAATGAGGAATGGTGTAATGAATTATACCAAAATTCAGCCAGAGACCACCATACACGAAGCTTTTGATTTATGACAGGTCATGCACCTAATATGGCCTCAATACATCTATTTAGCCTCTCAGATTGACCATTCGTCTGAGGGTGGTAAGCAGAACTCAGGTGCAATTCAGTGTTCAGAAGTTTGAGCAATTCCATCCAAAATAAGCTAGTAAAGATATTTTCCCTATCATATACAATGCTATATGGTAGTTCATGAAGTTTATAGATATTACCTAGAAACTCTCTATAAACTTGTGCAACAGTAAAAGAGTGATGTAATATAAGGAAATGAGCATACTTACTAAACCTGTCAATGACCACTAATATAATATCTTTGCCCTCAGATTTAGGAAGTCCTTCAATAGATGTTTCTTCATGGCTAGTCAAGGGTTGGTAATGGTTGTAAAAGTCCAGGAGTTGCTAAATTTTATGATTTGTTCCTTAGGAAAGTGTCACATTCTTATACCATCTTTTGGACATCAACTTACATAGATGACCGATAAAAGAGTGACTTAGCAATCTTATATGTTGCTAGAACACCTGAAATGTCCTCCCAACGCAGAAACATGTAGCGCCCCGATTAGTTGGTCCCCTAATTCTCCAATCTTCCCTATCTACAATCTTCTTTGGTGTCATAGTAGCCCATTGGTTATAGTATTGTTTTCTTTAGAAACAAGTTGTTATCTAAATTCAACCAATATAGATCTGACTTCCTTATCATCATGACAGATATCAAGTACCTCTTGATCCCAAGCTGGCCTTATGCTAGTAATAACATTGTAGTGAGCTGAAACTTATCTTAACAATGCATCTACAGTAGAGTTTTCACTACCCTTCCTGTATTGTATTTCAAGATTGAGACCAAGCAACTTAGTCAAACCCTTGTGTTGTAAAATAGTGAAAATTATTTGATCTTGCAAGTTCTTAAGGATAAAATAATCAGTTTTAACAGTGAAAAAGTTCTACGATAAATAGTGTTTCCATTTCTTTATTGCCATGAGCAAAGACATCAGCTCCTTCTAATAAGTGGATAAACCTTGAAGTCTCAAGCTCAATGCTTAACTTGAGTAGGCTATTGGGTTTTGCATTAGGATGACCCTAATGCCTACACCACTGACATCTACTCTACTGTGAAAGACTTAGTAAAATCAGTTAAGGCTGAGACTGGAGCGTAAGTCATGGCATTTTTTGAAAGGGAGGAGTGACTGCTTCTGACCAATCAAAATTTCCCCTTTTGAGTAGAGAAATGAGGGGTTTACTGATAACCCCATAGACAAGTATGAACCTCCTGTAATAAACAGTTACTCCTAAGAACCCCTTAGTTCCTTGATATTGTAAGGGATGGGCCAACTAACCATAGGTTGGATCTTAGAAGGGTCAGTCATCACACCTTCTCTTGTGATGATATGTCCTAAATAATCCACTTGAGATTGTGCGAAAGAGCACTTTGATTTTTTAGCATACAGTTAGAGTTGTCTCAGAAGCTGCAGTAGGACCTTTTCTAAATGTAACAAGTCACTAGATAAATTAACACTATTAACTAGAATGTCAAAAAACCGAAATGAATTTTCTAATGTATTCTCCAAAAATTTCACGCACGAGAGCTTGAAAAGTGGCAGGGGCAATGGTTAACCCAAAGGGCATAACCTTGAATTGGCAAGGCCCATGATGAGTCCTAAAAGTTGTATTGAATTCATCCGCTTCCTTCAATCTGACTTGATGATATCTAGCTTTGAGATTCAATTTTAATAACACAGAGGCACCATTGAGCTCATCTAACAAATCCTCCACCAGTGAAACGGGATATTTACTCTTTGACTGTCATGGCATTTAACTTTTTGTAATCAACACAAAACCTCAAGGTTGCATCATTTTTCTTAACCAAAAGGGCAGGTAAGGCAAAATAAGACCAGCTAAGCATCACAGTGACTTTCAGCATGTCCTTTACCATCTATTCAATGACATTTTTCTGGTCATAATAATACCTCTACGGTCTCGAGTTGAAAGGTTGAGAACCAGAGACTAATGTAATTGAATAGGCATAGTCTCTCTTAGGTGGTAGTGAATTAGGCTCTTCAAAAACATGAATCTATTGTTGTAACAAAATAATTATTTCTTCAGGAAGTGTCTCTTCTATTCTATGTTCATTTTCCTTAGCTAGTTGTATTAAACAACAATTAGCTCATTGTTGCGATAACCTATTGGAATAATTCTCCATATTCTTTCACATTTCTTGCTTATCAGAAACACCTCTGAGAGTAAGAGTCCTCCCCTCGTTTTTGAAAGATAATGCCAAAAGGTCTAGTTTCCAAGATAATGGGATTGTATAGATCCACCTAGCTCATCCCATATACAATGTCATATGCACCCAAAACTAACACCCTCATGAAAAATTGAAATAATTCTCCATAAATGCCCTATTGAAAATTAGCACACCACGGAGTGTTGTATAAGTGTTGTCCATTGGCCACCATGACTTTCATTCTCCTGGGGCTATGAGACGACCTCTATCTGACCACTTTGGCTACTATGGGACTGATAAAATTGTGGGTTGAACCACTGTCTACTAATTCTATGATTGATAACCTCTTCACCTTGCATGGAAGATTGATAGTATAAGGTAAGGAAGTTATCCCTATGGCTGTATTCATGGATAGTCGCTCTACTTCTTCTTCTCCCACGGTTGGTAACTTCTCACCATTTTCGACATTGTCCATAGCATAATGAAAGACTTCTTCCATCTCATAAAATTTAGATTCTTTGGTTGACATTTGTGACAGGGGAAGTTTTTGTCATGACACCTAAAACAGGTGTTCTTTTCCCTCATTTAAGCATGGGTTAAATTTTGTGTTAAATTCTTTGTGTTAGTAACATGTGTAAAGATTGAATATTATAAAAACTGGGACTGGCTTGGGCATCTTTGGGGGGTAAGTAAGTTTGAGTGGAGCATTAGAAGAAAGGGTCAAAGGAGTTTGGTTTGGATTTTAGTTTGGAATTCTTCGGGAGTGGTTAGGAAAATTTCTGGTGGTTGCTTGAGTAGACCCGAAGAGGTGTTTTTACAAGGTTTTGAGAGCATCTTCGCTACTTCATAAGCATCAGAAAGAGTTATGGAGTTATACATTCCTACCATATGCTTGGCTTCAGGTCTAAACCACTAAGAAAACTTGCTACAAAGTGCAACTCATTTAAAAGAGGATTGACCATCATCATGTGAATCCCCAACTCTTCAAATTCCTTCCTGATAAGACTCAATATCGCCTTTTTGACTTAACTTATTAAAGTCATCAATGATATCTAAGGGTCTCATATGCCCAAGTCTTCTATAAGATAAAATACCGCCCTTATCAATAACATAAGCATCAAACCAATTGTCAAACCCATCTTTGATGTGCATAGCAACACAATTCATCTTTTGATGGTTTGGAATTCTATAGATCTCAAAGTACCTTTTACATCTCCTAATCCAAGCCCTGGGATTTTGACCCACTAACTCAGGAAAAAGCAATTTAGCTCTTGGGTTTCAAGAGTTGACCCCTGAAATGAGGGTTTACTTCTGTCAACAACCCGAGATAGGGTCGATAATATAGGTGTTTGAATGTTAGTGAAAGTAGGAGGATGGATGGATAATATACCTCTAGCATCAGTGGAATAATTTGGTGTTTGTAGGGTGAATGGAGTTGTTCCTCTCAAGGTTGGAGATAAAATAGGGAAGTTCATAAGGCTTCTTGTCTATCCTGTTGGTCTTTGAAGAGATACTGAGGAGTTAGTCGCAGGTGAAGGAGCTTCAGTGACCATAGAGTGGACTAGCTACTAAAGAATCAACTCTAGTTTCCTTTGAATTTCTCCATTTTGAGCTTGAGTTTCCTCCATCTTATCTACCCTTCCAGAAACAACATGAAAATTGTTGTTCAAGTTCTAAATCTGTACATCCAGTTTCTTAAGGTTATCTTCAATATTTTTGAATTTTTGATCAGTCATTGTGGTCCGAGGATCGATACTTTGATACCTTTTTGTAGATGGATAGAAACAAAAGAAGATCAGGAGAAAGAAGGGAAAGATAAAATGTAGAAGATAAAGAAAGTTGATGTTCATTCATAATTTGTAAAGGAGCCACTATAAGGGAATACATAGTACTATGATCTGTCATGTTGTTACCCAGGGATCTGATGACAGATGTTCCACGGACTCTAACACTGTTTGGATGGTATGGCACGATTACGAGCTTGTTTTGATTGATTTTTAAAATATATGGTATGATATAATTTAATTTTATGATTTGATAATTATTTATATAATTACTAATTTAATGGTATCCCATGATTTTCTTTTTTTTTTTTCAAATATGCCCCTATTTAATATTATTTTCTTCGTCCCATTTTATATGTTATCATTTTCTTTTTAGTCCGTACCAAAAAGAATGTCATGTTTTTTTATTTGGTAAATATTTAAAAATACAATTACACTTTTATTTTTATTGGGCCCACTTAATTAAAAAAAAAATAGTAGCACATTTTTTGATAAGGGACAATTTGGTAAATATTATCAAGTCTTCCCTTATTTCTTAAATTCTATGCCTAGTCAAATGGCGACACATAAAATGAAACAGAGAAAATATATAATATTATTTTATTCTTTATCTTATATTATTTAATTTCATCACCTACCCCGACTCCACCCCACCCTACCCCACCTTTCCAACCCCCTACCCCATCACCCAAAACAATTATTTTTTTGAAAATTTTAAAATTTATTCTTATCCTACCACCTATCCCGACCCCATTACCCTCAATCCATTTTTAAAAAAATTTATTATTTACAAAAATTTCAAAAAATTTTCTTACCCCAACTTTACCCACCGCTACCCCTCACCACCACCTAGAAGCACCATTTTTTTATTTTTAAAATTTATTTTTTTAAAAAGTTTTAAAAAAAATTCTTACTCCACGGACACTCCCCATCAGCCCCCTCCCCCTCCCCCGCGCCCCCTCATAATTTTTTTTAATGTATTTTTTAAAAAAAATCAAAATTTTTTTATTACCCACCCAATAACCCGCCCCAAATTCACTACCCCCACCCCCAAATATATTTTAAAAAATAATTCATAATTTTTTTCCTACCCCACCCTCAAAATATTTTTTTAAAAATAATTCGTAATTTTTCTTACCCCGTCCCCTTATCCTATTCATTCTCATTGTTTTTGGTTTAAATATATACAAATGAATTTAGAAAATATTTTTTTATGTATGTAACGAACACAAGAAAATAAGTACGAACACAAACAACAACAACAACAACATATCCAGTGTATTCCACATAGGTCCGGGGAGGGTAGAGTGTACGCAAACCACACCACTACCTCAGGTGGAGTGGAGAGGTTGTTTCCGGTAGACCCCCCGGCTTAGGACCGATAACATTATAGCGATCACAAAACATAAATGCATATAAACTAGCACAGCATGCAAAATAAACTAACACCGCTATCCACAAGATAATACTATAGTCACAAGATAATACTAAAAATTATATATCTGATATTATAGACATCACTCAACAACACGAACAAGAAACTTCAAAGACAAATAAAGAACGCTCCCCTAGTGTAATCGTCGCACTCTTACCCCCTAACCTCTACCCTAATCCGCATCCTCCACACCTTTCTATCAAGGGTCAGATCCTCCGTAAGCTGTAACTGATCCATATCATGCCTACTCACCTCCCTCCAACATTTCTTCGGCCTACCTCTACCCTGCCTAAACCCATTCATATTTAGTGTCTCATACCTCCGCACTGGAGCATCAGATCCCCTCTTCATCACATGCCTAAACCAACGTAACCGCACTTCTTGTATCTTATCCTCCACCGAAGCCACTTTCACTTTCTCCCAAATAATCTCATTTCTCACCCTATCTTTCCTGGTATAACCACACATTCATTGCAACATCCTCATATCCGTCACCTTCAGCTTGGATGTAAAACTTGCCTTTAAGCTTTAGGGGCACCTTTTTATCATATAAAACTCCCAAAGTGAGCCTCCATTTCAACCACCCTACCCCAATACGATGTGTGACATCCTCGTAAATCTCACCATTGTGTTGAATCATAGACCTTAGATACTTGAAACTCTTCCTCCTCCGAATGACCTGAAAGTCCAGCTTCACAACCACGTCAGCCTCTTGTGACTCATAACTAAACTTACAGTCCATGTACTTCATCTTAGTCCTGCTCAACCGAAGTCCTTTAGACTCAAGAGTCTGTCTCCAAATCTCGAACTTATCATTAACTCTTCCTCGAGTCTCGTCAATCAGTACCACATCATTAGCAAATAACATACACCAAGTATGAAATAATTTATTTTCTTAAAAATATTTTTGGGGACTTCATATTGAACACACCCGTAGCATACACAAAATATGCATTCAAATTTTGTACTTATCGTTAATGTCACATCTCAAACTACCAAAAAGAAATGAAATTTGTTACTATAAAAAAAAATCCGATTACATTTAGTTTGATCTACTCTTTTATTAATTTCTTTAGAATTTACATGAATTTTAACAACTTTATATATTTACATGACACAATTTATGACAAGTTATCAAGAAGAAAAATATTTTACTAATAATTATTGATAAATTTAACATTTACAATAATTAAGAATATTTAAATAAACTTACCAGTTATAATAAAGTACCATACCATCAAACCAAATAATAAAACTATTATTAAATAACAGTAAACAATACAGTCTATCCAAACATTATATTATACTGTACAGTACAAGACCATACTATATAATATTGTACATTATGAACTCAGGGCAAACCCCCATACAAACAAGCACTAATGTGAATACTTAAATACAATAGTCCTAATAATACTTAAATGAATTTGAGAAGATAAAATACAAGAAATAACAAACTTAATTCTCTCTCTCGAATATTACACTTGAAGCCTGTAGAACTACACTTAATTAATATCACCACTGCTTGATCTAACGTAAACTATTCTAATATATATTGTACATATTGTAGATATACTTTACCTGGAGAATAAGTTTTGGGTGCACATACTCCACCAGAAGTTTTTGAAACTTGCCTCGAAGAGAGAATAAACTGATTAAATCATGCTGATTTTGTTAATTATGATATATCTACTCAAGAATGTGATTAATTGAAAATGGTTTTGCTTCGGGAAAGAAACCTAATTCTCCCTATTTAATTTGTTATAAGCTTCATGATTTATTGTGTGTTTGGAACAAAGAAAAATATTTTTATGAAACATGATTTTGAAAAACAAGTACGATCATTTTTCTAAATTTATTTTTGATGTTTTGTAAGTCAGTAAAAAGAAATATAATCTTAAAAATATTCATATGTAATTTATGAGGATAGAGTAGGATCAACGTCGTGGGGTGGGATGGGGTGCGAGGCATAGTTCCTGGCGAACTTAGAATTTTTACTAAGGGGTTCAAAATATGGAATAAACACATGAAGTCATATTCAATGTCTATTAACTAACATGAGTTGCGGTGGGATGGTTGGGGTCCTTCCATCCTAAACCAAAAATATGAGATTCAAGCCCTTTGAATGAAAAAAATCATGTTGGGAGTGTTGCCCCCAAATGAAATCTGCAAGTATAATTTGAATTTAATCAGGTTTCAAATTAAAATATTAGGTATCCGATGGGAAAATCAAAAGAAAACATCTACTATATATACGTAAAAAAAGATTGAAATGTTAAAAATACCCCCAAACTTGATGCAAATTATTACTTTAGTCTCGAACTATACCTAATATTAACAACACCCCCTACATTTGACTAAATAAATTTTAAAATGCCTCTATTTTGTCATATCTAACTAATGTGTGTTTACTCGCAGTCCAATTGAACTTATCCGCTAATGTGTTATTTATGTTGCATTCACGTGAATATTTAAAGCCAAAAAAAAAATAAAAAATGAAAGAAGCACTACCAAAAAAGCGGCTCTTAGCCACGGTTATTTAGCCACGATAGCAGAAACTGTGGCTAAATCAACAAAAAAAAAATACGTTGTTCCCCATACAAAACATATAAACGCTAAAATACCGTGGCCAAAATAGGCGCGCATTAAATTTCACTCCCTTAAATTTTTTTCATTTGCCCCCATTTCTTTGGGTTTTTTACTAGTTTCCTCTTTTCTAAATCTAAATTTCAAGCTCAAATATCAGCGTCTCTTCCTTCTTCACTTCAAATCGACTGGACTTATTCACCCAAAATTTACCTGCTTCATTGTCTCTTGCTTTGGGTAGCAAATTTTGAGTTTTCAAGTCAATTTTGTTCCATTTTTTAATTATTTTTTAGGGTTTTTGTTTTGTGAAATAAGGATGGACGAGCTTTCCACCATTTCTTTTTTATTTTGATACTTCGAAATCTGTTTATACCCATAGAATTTGATATCGGATTTGTTGTGCAGCCCAATTTGGTTAATAGGTATCCATTGTTTTATCGGAACATTTTGAAGAGATGATTCTGGTTTTGTATTGATAGATTGTTTCATATGAACAGGTATTTCCAATCAATCTATCATATAAGTATTGCGTTGGATAAGATTTGGTTCGAGAGCTTGACGGATAAGAGCAAGCTCGATGCTCAGCCTAAACTCTTCATTCAACTTGTTTCTGATAAGGCCAATAAGACTCTTTCCATTATTGACAGTGGTATTGGCATAACCAAAGCAGGTAATGTACTAATTTGCTTCTCACTATTTTTACATCGTTTTAGTCACTTCCTTTCAACACATCTATCAACTTGCTTTTCCTATGCTTTTCGTTGTTATTCATGGGACGAATGTAACACATTAGTAGGTATGGTTCAATTGAATCCATAATTTAGGCTGCTTAGCATAAATTTATGTTTAAAAAATTATTAAAATTCAATAATTAATAGACATGAACTCATAATTTTAAGCCGTAGATCCGCTTGTACATGGATAAGTATGTGGCCACTAGACTCAATGTCTAATGGTATGAATTGGACTAAAAATATGGATAAGTATGTAATGTACTTGTGTAGTTATCTTTGTTGGCTTCGGAGGTTATTGACTGTAGTTTTTTCCCCTTCATTTGGATTCAATTTCTAAATAGTGACTGTAAACTTTAAGGGGACATGCCCAGGAATTGCTGGACTCACTAAATGTAGTGTTTGTCAACAGCAAAGTGGGTGATCTAGTTGGGCTTCTTATGTGGTCTAGCTTCTGCGACAGACAGTTTGGATATTAAAAGTAGCAGCACTTTTATTGAATAAACAAGCTGCAACCTCAAAATGAAATCTTATATAGAGACATGTGTAGACTTGTTAAACTCTATTTTGCATTTGTTATTTCTTGAGCAGGGAGGAGTACAAGTTAGCCAAGAAAGAGGCTAAGTTAGCAGTTACGACTGCTAAGACAACAACTTTTGAGAGACTGTATTCGAGTTTAGCGAAGAGAGGCGGGGAAAAGAAGTTGTATAGGCTTGCCAAAATTAGGGAGCGTAAGGGTCGGGACCTGGACCAAGTGAAGTGCATTAAAGGGGAGGATGATAGAGTTTTGGTGGAGGATGTTCTAATTAAGAAAAGATGGCAGTCGTATTTTCATAAGCTCTTGAATGATGAGGGGGATAAAGGTATTGTGTTAGGGGAGTTGGAGCACACCGAAAAATCTCGCGATTTCGGCTACTGTTGGCGTTTTAAGGTGGAGGAAATCTGTGAGGCTATTCGCAAAATACGAAGGGGCAGGGCGACGGGTCCCGATGAGATTCCGATGGATTTTTGGAAGTTTGCTAGCGGAGCAGGGTTGAGGTGGCTAACCCATTTGCTTAACAACATTTTCAAGACCGCTAAGATGCCCGAGGCGTGGAGATAGATCACGATGATCCCTTTATATAAGAACAAAGGCGACATTCAGAGTTGCAACAACTACCGTGGTATTAAGTTGTTGAGTCACACGATGAAGATTTGGGAAAGGGTGGTGGAGCGGAGGTTGAGGAAGATAGTGTCTATTTCGGAAATCAATTTGGGTTTATGCCTGGTCGCTCGACGACTAAGGAAATACACCTAGTGCGGAGGCTGGTTGAACAGTATAGAGAGAGGAAGAGGGATTAGCACATGGTGTTTATCGACTTGGAAAAGGCGTATGACAAGGTCCCTAGGGAGGTTCTTTGGATATGCTTGGAGGCGAGAGGGGTCCCAGTGGCGTACATTCGTTCAATTATGGACATGTATGAGGGGGCGAAAACTCGGGTACGGACGGTGGGAGGGGACTCCGGGCATTTTCAGGTCTTGATGGGGTTGCACCAGGGATCAACTCTTAGTTTCCTCTGAACACGAATTAGGATAGAAGGTTAGAGCGTGGAGGTGAGTCGTCGCCAGTAGTTAGGTGCACTTTGGGGTAGCTTGATAGTGGTTGTAGGACTTTGCTCATGGGATGAAGTCGCTAGTTAGGTGGGTTGGGGAAGGTGCGGGCTTGCAGTTGGGTAGTGTATCATACTACATTGTGGGTGCCTTATTTATGTTATTTCATCTTGTTTCATGTTTTATATTTTATTACGACCTTATTTACTGTCTCTGTGTCTTGAGTCGGAGGTCTATCGGAAACAACCTCTTTACTTCTTCGCAGGTAGTGGTATGGACTGCGTACATTTTATACTTCCCAGATCTCACTTGGTGGGAATTCATTGGGTATGTTGTTGTTGTTGACTGTAAACTTTATACTGATACTGTGTGTGTTTGTTTAAGTAGTTAAACCATGTTATTTTGCTTGCCTAATCAACTGAATTAAGATTAGATCAGTCTCTGATGTTTGAAGAATTTTTAGGCCTATAGATGTTTATGATGTGTATGAAGTGATCCTATGGTTGAATTTTAGTAGGGTCGTTGTGTTTATAGACTTTAGATTCTATTCTGCAAATTTAAGATTGGTACTGATACCTCTGTTTTCTTTGTGGTTGTGTAGATTTGGTTAACAATTTGGGTACAATTGCGAGGTCTGGGACAAAGGAGTTTATGGAAGCTCTACAAGCTGGGGCTGATGTGAGCATGATTGGTCAATTTGGTGTGGGTTTCTATTCTGCTTACCTCATAGCAGAGACAGTTATCTTAACAACCAAGCACAACGATGATGAGCAATATATCTGGGAATCACAAGCTGGTAGTTCATTACTGTTACAAGGGATGTTAATGGAGAGCAATTAGGCAGAGGAACTAAAATCACTCTCTTCCTCAAGGAAGACCAGGTAATTTTATTTATACTTTAATTGAGATGTATTCTTGTTAATGTCCTTTGTAGTTAAATTAATTAGGTTTGGTGCAGTTCCACACTCCATTCTGTTGTTCCTCTACTTTATCCTGTTCAGATTTTGATAAGCAATTTCAACCAAGTAGAGGAGTGATTTGTGTCATCTATTGATGGTTTAAGTTTTCCTCTTGTTGGATTCATCATCTGCAACTTGCATTTAGAACTAATCTTTGTGCCATCGTCTTCAAAAGGTTATGGATAACCTTCTCTTTTAATGCAGGATCTAACTTGTCAGTCCATTAATGGTCTAATTTCCTTCGACTTCGACTTCAACTCATGCTTATGTGAATATGGAAAGGATTAATCATACTGTGTAATGAAACTTTGATCATTATAGCAATGATTTATGTATTATGTTCAGTGTGTTGGTAAATGCTCACCAGTTCGGTAGTGATATTGGGAAATTAATGATTTTTTTTTAAAAAAAATGTATACTTTTGCCACGGTTTGAATCGTGGCTATCGTTAATGTGAATTGAACATATTAGCCACGGTTTCTCGTGTGGCTAATTAAAAATTAAAAATTTATTTATTTATTCCTGTCAAATTTACTCACAAAGCAACCGTGGCTAAATTTGTCCAAAACCGTGGCTATCCAAATGTTACCATGGATGCTAAAACTGTGGTAAGCAATTTTATCTACATAAATTAGCTTCTGCTCCTGTATCTATCGTAGGCGTATAATTTCATTGCCACGCCCCTTTATGGGCACACTTCCATTGTGGCAAAGGAACCGTGGCAAAATACTTTTAGCCGCGGTTTGTGTACTATTTAGCCACGGTTTTACGCGTGGCTAAAACGCGTATTTTTTATAGTGAAGATATTTAAAAAATAAATCTGCTAAAATCATCGTAACTCTCACATCTTTAGAGTTCTTCCTCTCCTCGTAATTCCAGAATTCTTAACATAACCCTTTAATTTTCATTTCCTTTTTCATAGAAATCAAAGGGTTTTAGCCTAAAAAGCTTTGATAAAAGTATTGGTAATAAACTCCCTTCATTTTGATTTGTGGTTATTTAGTGCGGGCAGTTCTACTTGAATCTCCTTTCGAGATTGTTATCCTATCATGTAATTTTCAGTGCTATCGAAAAATTTACATCTATAAAGTATAGTCATCAAAATAATTGAGGTTAAGAAATTTAATAATTAAATAAGATGGTAAGCGGAGAAAAACTTAAATAGGAAGAAGAAGGGGCGTGATAGCAGTAAGGTGTAACGAAAATTAAAGAAAAAAGTTAAAAATAAAATTTTTAAAATAATTTAATGCTCACTTGGCATTATTTTAAAGCAATTCACGCGCCCACAAGCATTTGAGACTACTTGTTATGCCATGTGGTATCTTAGGAGTATTTTTAAATTTATTTAGTCAAGTTTTAGGGTGTTAAATTTATTTAATCAAGTTTAAGGGTGTTTCTAATACTAGGTAAAGTTTGAGGACTAAAGTAATAATTTATGTCGAATTTGGGGGTGTTTTCAGCACTTTCTACAAAAAAAAAACAATTTTAACCTTATATATATAATATAATTTTCTGAAGGAGATTCGGTCTTGTTCTCACAGGCTACGCATGCCCTTGGTTTAGCTAACTCGAACACCACTATTGTATATATAAAAAATTGGGTAAACAACATAAACTTCATTATTTTAGAAGCTAATTAGTCCTTACCCCAACTCTTTTCTATATTACTAAAACTTACGGAATATTTGTACAGGGGTTCATTACTATCGTTCAAATACATTGCAACTCTGATACATTGTCATACTCTGATATGTATCATATCTCATTTTACATAGAGAAAATGCATTCCCCCCCCCCTCCCCCGAACTTATCGCCACAACTCATTTTAGCACTTAAACTTAACTTCCGTTTATTTACCCCCCTTAACATCTTTAAAGTGAATTATTTTCACCTCTCAAAACTGAATACCACTCTCACGACGGAGAGTGCGCTACACACGCGCCACGTCATTGCCAAATCAGTGGCACATTAGTGCCATGTCATTTGCCACGTAAGATTTTTTTTTTTTTTT
>NC_061114.1:20440713-20447079 GCF_002878395.1 Capsicum annuum
TGTTGCAGCAATTACCATAGTTGCTGAATTTGCTAAATTATTTCTTCATTCATTTTTAAAAGAAATCAAAAAATTTCTTTTCAAACTTTATAATTTTTTTTTTTTTAAATAGTCCATGAAAATTAAAAAAGGAAGAACGAAATGAAAAGGGAAAGAAAAAGAAAAAGAGAAGATGGAAGAAGAAGAAAATCTAGAGAGAGGAAAAAAATAAAAAGAAGAAGATAGGGAGAAAGAAAAAGAAGAAGAAAGATTGAAAGATAAGAAAATGACAGAAACTTCAAAATTTAAAATTTAGAGTTGAGGACTGTTTAAAAAATTTAAAAGTTTCTAAAAATTACACTTTACATCTCAATTAACTTAATCACAATTTAAATAAAGTATTGACCTTCTCTAGTTAAAGTTGTCACCATTTTTAATTTAAAAACTTTTTTGTCACCTCCTACTTAATTTTCTCTAGTTAGTTTGGGTGGGAGGAGAGATAATATTAGGGGTTTAAGGTTGGGCCGGGTCAATGTCAAATTGGGCTTGAGACAGATTTTTAGAATTTTTGGATTGGTATTTTTGCTGAAAAGCAAGGAGTAAATGGCCCGAGAAAATTAAGTTTATAAGACAAAATCTAATTTTTCTCACCCATTTTTATTTAACTAAATTAACGATGCTTATTTTATTCTAGTTAGTTTTCCAAAATGTATGTGTGTGTATATATATAGACACACATAATTTCCACACCTATAGATACATATAAATACACGCATAATTTCAAATATGTACATATGTTATATTAAAATTCGATAGCTATAATTTAAAATTAAATAAATAAAAAATAAAGTGGAGTAAATTTATAAGAAAAACATAATAATATATCAAGGATTATATTAATATGCTAAGTAAATTTGCAAAAAATATGATAATATAGAAAGTATTATATTAATATGCTAACATATATTTATTTATTCGTTTTAGAAGAAGTAGTAGAATGATATTTTAAACTATGTTTATTTATTTATGTTTGATTAAATTTATAACAAGCGATGTTAGAAGAAAAACACCATTTTTAAACTATTAATGTTAAACTATATTTTGAAAAAATATTCAGAAATTCTAAGCATCGAGAAATTAATTTTATAAAAAAAAGAGGAGTCAAAATTGGGCGTCAACACAATGCAAAATTAAAAGTTAGATTTTTCATAATTTAAATTTTAAGATTTGGGTATGAATCTATGCATGGATAAACAATTAGGGTAATGGGCTAAAAGTAACTCAAACATCAAAAATAAAGTTATAAAAATATGTTTAAATTATGGTTGATTATTTGGAAGGAAAGGAATGCGCAAATCGAGAGCAAGTTCGACTATGTAGTAATTACTATCAAGTACATATGCACATTTTTTTACGGTTTATTATTAAGTTCAAACCAAAAATTATTGTATTTATCTCAAATTTTTCTATTGATTTTGATCAAAGTATCTAAACTCGTTTGACCATATCCGATACGAATTTCACAACATACCTATATCATGTCGATACTGATGCAATACCTAAAGTAAAAACTCTGTGCAACTTAGTTGAAAATATAATTTAATAAATAAATATATGTATTCCCTCTAATAATTTAAGCTTATTAATGAGATAGTCACATTTCAATGTAGTACCAAAGCATGCAAAGGTCTGAATTCAAATCTTATTGTCATCCTTTATCAAAAACAAGAATTCCAAGTGCTTGGATCATTTTTTTTTATTTTTTAAAAACATGTTAAGAATATCATTAGCTCAATTTAGTGTTGATCCAAAACAGGAATCTAACGATTTCGTTCACTTCACCAATAAAAGAAGAGGTAGCTTGAAGTCAATAAAGACTAAACAAGACCTTAGGGCAATGTTCTTCTAAACGATTTAAGTTTTTCTATTACATGGTCATATTTCAATACAGTATCAAAGCAAGTAAAGGTCCTGAATTCGAATTTTATGGTCACCCTTTATCAAATATATAAAAAAGATTCAAATACGCAAATGAGGGCGTGTTGAGAATATCATTAGAGAGAGAGAGAGCTCACCAACAAAAGACTAGGTAGCTTGGCTTCGATAAAGACAACAAAACCCAATTAGGGCAATGTACACTTACTGCATGAGTTAAAGGAGCTTCAACTTCAATAGTTGTGCAGTCACTAACTCAAGAATTGATGCATCACTTTCACATGGGAGGGTAAAACGCTCCTTAACAAAGACGACTTCATACATAAGGACTTGAATGTAACCCCAAGATCTCTAGTTAAGGATGAGGAAATACATACCACGCTACGAGATACTAGTAATATTAAAACATGTACACTTACTTCATGAGTTGAAGGCACTTCTACTTCGATAGTTGTGCAGCAACTTTTCACTAAATCAAGAATTGATGCATCACTTTCACATAAGAGAATGAGTTTGCAAGAATCTGAATAACAGTCCATTATCCATTTTATTAAGTGTTGCACGTTCTCGACAGCTTTGTCCACATCATAAAGAACTATTACTGCAAACATCAAAACAATTATCTAATTAATTAGGCCGAAACTGAAGCAATATTGTGAGTGTGTTTGGTATGATTGAAGTCATTTTCTTTGGAAAAATATTTTTTGGTAAATGTTTATCGGTGTATTGGTTGTTGTTGCGAGGTTAGAAATTTTGCTAAGGTTCTAACACCGGATTGAATGATACAAGAAGGTACGTTTGTATGGTAGTTTGATGGCTCATCTGTAATGCACATGCCTAGAGCTTCCATTTATTTTGACAGCAAAAATAGCGAGTATCTTTAGCTATATGACTTAAGATCAAACTAATCACCTTTCGGAATACATAAATTAAAGACCATTTTCATCATATTTATATATTAAGGACGACCATTTTGGTCATTTTCTCAGAAATACTTCCGCGCATAAGTGAAGGTAGTTATTTTTTGATATTGTCTGACTTCCGCCATACCAAACACTCCCGAACGTTAATAAAAGCTCTCACGTACTACATAGATATGAACCTTTGGAAACTGCCTTCATATTAAACCTGCTTATTTCTGGGGCCGGTACTGCATATTCACTACTTATTTGCTTAACCAAAGCCATTAGGGCATATCTTGTATTAGGCTCCAAATGAATATTGAGCTCAATGTGGTGAGGACTTGAGTTTACTGGTACTACAACTTGCATTGCTCTAGTTTCCTATCAACACAAAGGGGAAAAAAGAAGAGAAAAAAATAGATATTGTTAGTTTTCTATGAATTCAGAGGGATGGCCTTGGCTCAGCGGTAGGCTTGCTTACCGTGGTGTGCCAGGGTCGGGGGTTCGAAACGCCCCTCCAGCGAAGCTGGGGTGAGGGCGCGTAGGTCAGGCCCGGAGTGGTCCCCCCCTCCCCAACACCTACGGAGTAGGTATGAACCGGGTCGTCCCCTTGTTTTCTATGAATTCAAGCTACTGCAATGGCAGAAACTGAAATGCAGAGAGAGGGAGGAGGAAGAAATTATCATATATGACAGAATTGGTTACAATGCATACAACAACCTTTACTTATATATGAACAGTTGCATACTACAACTGTGTCTAGCTCGGCGTAGTTAGTTATAACCAACTTTAATCACTGGTTGATTATTACACGTGTTAACTAACTAACTAGCTCACTTTAATACTCCCCCTCAAGCTGGAGGCTGCATCAAGTTAAGCACTCCAAGCTTGTTTAACAGATACACATGTTGACCTCTGCTAAGTCCTTTTGTCAATATGTCTGCCTGTTGTCAACATGTCATCTATACATAAACCAACACTATCACAATATCATTGTCCTTTTTCTTTGTGAACATAGAATAGTCATACTTGCTTTGACAATACCCTGCTTTAACCAAAGCTTCTGTCAATTTTATGTTCTATTGCCTCGATGCTTGTTTTAAACCGTACAATGATTTCCTTAACTTGCTCACCTTATTCTCCCCCTGCTTTCTAAAACCTTGAGGAAGTTCCATGTAAACTTTCTTATCTAGATCACCTTGCAAGAAGGCATTATATACATCCATTTGACATAAATCCTATCCTCTTGATACTGCCAAGGCTATAATAGATCTAACTGTCACTATCTTAGTCACAGGGGAGAATGTTTTATGACAATCAAGTCCTTCCCTTTAACTATATCCTTTAGCAACCAGTATAGCTTTGTATCTTTCTACTTCTCCGTTTGCTTTGTACTTTATTTTGTATACCCACTTAGAACCAATAACATTTTTTTCTATTGGAAGTTTAACTATTTCCCAGGTGTGGTTATCTTTCAAGGCTTTGATTTCCCGTTTCATTGCTTCCACCCAATTATTATCCTTGGAGGCTTCATAGAAACTACGTGGTTCTACTGATGTTGAAAAGTTTGCTAATACTTTTCTGCAGCTAGCAGATAACTTATGATAAGATACATAATTTGAGATGGGATAGGATGATTTCTCTCTTCCCTTTGAGATGACATAATCTTCATGCCACAATGGTGGCTTTATAGCTCTTTCAGATCTTCTTAGAGTTGTATTATGGTTTTGTTCAAATCCATTTGCACCTGCATTTCCTCCATTTTGATCAGGCAGAACATGTGCTTGTTTTTGGACCATATTGTCTCCAATAGCTTCATTGTTATTATTGTCCATATCTACATTGTTATCATCACCACCAGCATCTGCATAATATTCATCAACACCATCACCATTCAAGTGGTGTTCCTCATTTAATAATTCCACACCTATATTGTGACCTACAATGTGATCTGTCCTGAGAATATCACCAATATCACCTTCTGTCGTATAATCATCTACATAGTGTTTTTCTACACTTTCTTCTTGATCAAGTGGTGTTCCCCCAGTCAAGAGATGGTATAGAAGGACAAATATTAGTAGAAGAAGTAGAGAAAGGAAATAGATGCTCCTTAAATATGACATTCCTACTAACAAAGAATCTTTTAGTAGCACAATCAATTAGCTTGTAGCCCTTTTGGGTGGTAGAATAACCCATCATAATAGCAGGTTTTGATCTCATATCAAATTTATCAGATTGCACTAAATTTGTGGCATAGCAAAGACATCCAAAAACCCTTAAATGATTAAGGAAAGACACCTTATGATGAAACAATGTATAAGGGGATTGACCTTATCTGCAAGGGATATAAGCCAGAAATTTAAAAAAACTAGCCCCCCACCCCGTACTAGCCCCCAACCTCTCCCAACCCCCCACCCTTGCAAAAAAAATTATTTTTTAAAAAATTAAAATTATTTTCTTACCCACCCTTACTACCTATTTTGACAACCCCGTCACTGCCGTCGTCAGTCACTGTCGCGTGCAACCATTGTCGTTACGCCAACGGTGATGACTCAGCGAAATCAATATTTATGATTATTTCATTCGTATTGAATTAATTATATTTAAGAATGAAAATAGGTTTGAAAAAAATTATTTTTCTAGAAAAATCATCAATTTTAAATGCTCACTAATTTAATCTTCAAAATCAAAATAAAAATACGAAATAACCGAACCGAATTTGTAAAAATCAAACCAAACCGAAATAATTTTGGTTTGGTTATGATTGTCATTTTCGTCAATCCAAAAACCAAAAAACTGTACCGATATTCAACAATCAAACCGAACAAACCGAATGCACCCCTAAATATAAGAAACAACTTATTTTTTTAGAAAATAGTTCTCTTCCTTCATATCGAACACACCCCAAAAAAATTTTTTCGAGATCAAAAAATATTTTTCTAAAATGTATTTTTACGCTTTAGCTAAAGATTAAAATTTATTTTTCAAAAAATATTTTTCATTCACCAACCAAACATTACAAACTATTTTCCAAAAAATATTTTTCATCCACCAACCAAACATAGGAAAACAAGTAAGAAATCTACTTGTTTTCCAAGAAAACATTTTCTAGGAAACATTTTCCATGGAAAATATTTTCCTTCATACCAAACACACCCGCAATCTGCAATGCAAGCAAACTCTATCTTAAAAGAGATATAGAGCTAGCTATCGCCACTCTCCATACATCTTGATTTTATTATGTTTTACTTGAGCCGAGGGTCTTTAAAAAATGACTATCTACCTTTACAAGGCAAGGGTAAGGTTGCGCACACACCATCCTCCTCATACCCTACTTATGGGTTACATTGAGTATGTTTGTTAGTTTTTGGGTCCATTACTAGAACTATGCCAACTTTTTTGTTTTAATTTCTTTTGCAGATATCTCATGATCTGAAATACTTCCACATTCAGGTAAAATGGGGTTGAGTCCTCTTCTTTTAATTTATTTCTCTTTGTTAGGGTTTCTGGTGTGTCAAATTGCAATTGAAGACGTTAGCCAAAATATTTC
>NC_061114.1:20450079-20476894 GCF_002878395.1 Capsicum annuum
GAAATATTTTGGCTAACGTCTTCAATTGCAATTTGACACACCAGAAATCCTAACAAAGAGAAATAAATTAAAAGAAGAGGACTCAACCCCATTTTACCTGAATGTGGAAGTATTTCAGATCATGAGATATCTGCAAAAGAAATTAAAACAAAAAAGTTGGTGTAGTTCTAGTAATGGACCCAAAAACTAACAAACATACTCAATGTAATCTCATAAGTAGGGTTTGAGGAGGATGGTGTGTACGCAACCTTACCCTTGTCTTGTAAAGGTAGATAGTCATTTTTTAAAGACCCTCGGCTCAAGTAAAACATAATGAAATCAAGAATTATGGAGAGTGGCGATAGCTAGCTCTATATCTCTTTTAAGATAGAGTTTGCTTACATTGCAGATTGCGGGTGTGTTTGGTATGAAGAAAAATATTTTCCATGGAAAATGTTTGCCTAGAAAATGTTTTCTTGGAAAACAAGTAGACTTCTTACTTGTTTTCCTGTGTTTGATTGGTGGATGAAAAATATTTTTTGGAAAATAGTTTGTAATGTTTGGTTGGTGAATGAAAAAATATTTTTCAAAAAATAGATTTTAATCTTTAGCTAAAGCGTAAAAATAAATTTTAGAAAAATATTTTTTGATCTCAAAAAATATTTTTTGGGATGTGTTTGAAATGAAGGAGGAGAACTATTTTCTAAAAAAATAAGTTGTTTCTTACTTATATTTAGGGGTGCATTCGATTTGTTCGGTTTGATTGTTGAATATCGGTACAGTTTTTTGGTTTTCGAATTAACGAAACTAACAATCATAACCAAACCAAAATTATTTCGGTTTGGTTTAGTTTTTACAAATTCGGTTCGGTTATTTCGTATTTTTATTTTGATTTTGAAGATTAAAGTAGTGAGCATTTAAAATTGGTGATTTTTCTAGAAAAATAATCTTTTTTCAAACCTATTTTCATTGTTAAATATAATTAATTCAACACGAATGAAATAATCATAAATATCGATTTTGCTGAGTCATCACTGTTGGCGTAACGACAATGACTGCACGCGACAGTGACTATCGACGGTAGTGACGGGGTTGTCAAAATAGGTAGTAAAGGTGGGTAAAAAAATAATTTTAATTGTTTAAAAAATAATTTTTTTTGCGGGGGTGGGGAGAGGTTGGGGGCTAGTGCGGGGTGGGGGGTAAGGGTAGGGGTAGGGGTAGGGGAGTATGAGTCGGGTAAACAAAAATTGAAATATGTTTTTTGAATGTGGGAAGTAGGAGGTGGGGGTCGGGGTAAGGGAGTGAAGGTGGGGTAATAAAAAAATTGACTTTTTTAAAAAAAAATTTAAAAATTTTAATTTTTTTGAAGGGGAGAGGGGAGAGGAGGTTAGTAGAGGAGGTAAGAAAAATGTTTGATTTTTTTTAAAAAAATTATTTTTTTTGTTTTTGGAAAGGGGAAGGAAGTAGGGTTTTGGGTAGGGTTGAGGTAAAAAAAATTAAAATATATTTTTTAATAGGGGTGGTAGGGGGTGTGGTGGGGTGGGGGTGGGAATATGGGTGGGGTGGGAGATTGAGGGTCGGAGTAGGGATGAGTGATTTTGAGAGTTGTATGAATATTTCAATTTAAGAGTGAGGTTGAAAGAGAGTTTTGGAAAATATTTTCCTTACTTTTTGAAGGGAAGTCATTTTCCTTAGTTTTAAGGAAAATAAGTTGATGTGAAAAATATTTTCCAAAACCTGTAAGCCAACTAAACAGGAGAAAATTGGAAAACATTTTTCAGAAAACATTTTCCTTCATACCAAACACAGCATGCATCTCCATTGATTTTATGTAGAAACGCCATTGAGAGTGCTCTTTTTCCAGATCCTGAAGAACCCTTGAGCAAGATGTGTGGAAAGGGTTCATTTGATGAAACCTATAAAAATATTTGTTACAAAGCAAACAAACTGTGAGAATATATGTATGTGATTCCATAATCTCGTTGGCCAATGTCGATAATCGATAATATGATTAAGTAAATAAAAGTGTGTTATGTCTATTGTCTAACAACTTAAACTTTCAGATGAAATGATCACACTTTAACATGCATCACATATCAAGAGCTCAACATCTCATTTGCATAATGTTTACATTTAACTCAAACCAGATCTATATTTAGGTTACTGATCTCAATTTTTTTGAATAGTTAGCTATTGTTACCTTTTAGGTAACGTGATTGTGTAAAATCTGTTAAGAATTCGTGCCCTACTAATTATCTTATTTTTGCCTAACTGTTTCTTATCGATGGAACAGGTTGCCTAACGTGTTCCACTGACATATTCTAAGGAAGCAGTAAAACAGAAAGTAAAGAACACAATGATTTTTATGTGGAAAACACCCGGCTCAAAAAGGTGTAAAAAACACGATCTGTACCTCTACAGAATTTAACCCCAACTTTACTAAATAACTTTGAGCCTCAACAACGACTGATTACAAAACTCTTGTAACCAACAAATAAGAATTATAAACTCTAATCCCTATAACTCAACAACTAGGAATTATAAACTCTAATTTCTTTAACTCAACAACTAGGAATTACAAACTCTAATTCCTAACTACACACACCTCCCAAGGTATGCGTCCCAAAGTCTCTGAGTTTTCCCCAACTCGAAGACTAGCTCCTAATTCAGTTTATAACACACTGAAACTAATATTACATCAATAATTCAAACACAATGAACAACTCTAAAAATCAACGCTAAAACTCTTAGCTGGATTCTATACTTAGGACCAGGTTCTTCAATGTGTTTCTTCAGTGATTGAGTAGCACTTCGTGAAGTCAATCTATCAATCGTACTTTTCTGCTTTGTAAGTGCGTGAGTTATTCTGGATAATACATCTTCTATTTAAGCATAGATCTCCAAAGAGTTACTCTTTATTTTAAACTCCTCCTTTAATCAAAACTCTCATTGCATAGAATCCTACTTCAAGTGAGACTCCTTCTTCAATTCTAACTCTTGTCTCCTTAGTGTTGTATTCAAACTCCAACTCTCCAAAGATTCCTTCAAATTATACGTTTTGCATAAACTTCTGCAATTTTCAGATTCTTTCTCCTTCTACACATAGGACTCTTAAGAATATGCTCAGAAGTGAAAATCCTTCTTCACATAAGACTCCTCTTTCAACTCAACTTGCTTTCCCTTATCATCAAGTGTTTGAATAAAATTCAACTTGTTCTATTCCCCACGTGATCAGTAAGTTGAAATTTCCAGTTGCACTGATTTAACTCATTCTGATTTTTAATTATTTATACCGTAGACTGCACTCCTGAACTTGTCGGATCAGTGGACCACGTATATCAACTTGTTTCATTCATATTGTCATTCATTAAAACTCTAAGGTTCCAACAAATTCTCCCTTTTTTATGATGACAAACCTCTTATCTTTGTACATTCAAACATTTTCACCTGTAGGCACTAAAGTATAAAACACTAGAATGAAACAAGTTAGTCAATGGGTTATAAACATTGCACAACCCTCTTATCTTCCCTCTTTTGACATCATCGAAAACCTTTTCAATGCAATAATATACTAGCCAAAGTGATTTGTTATGCTATTCATGGCCACTGGGGCTATCATAAAAACAATCAGACAAAGACTTTAGCCAACATAGTAATGTATTAAAGAGAGCAAAAATATGAGTCAATTTAGCAAAGATAACCATTCCATTTAACTACCAGAGCATGTTCCACATTAAACCTAAGCTAGTACTGAACAAAGCAAAACAACTAAGCATTAAAAAAATGGTATAAAAGTGGGACATAGCTAAGGATACGAATAGTGAAGAGCTGATGAGGAAGGTGGAACATGTGTTATCAACTGTGTCAATTAACGAATGACTTCAACATTTTCATCCCTTTCTCAATCAAGGTCAAGTTTCAAAATCATGATCCTAGACTTAAGGACCTCTTATTCCACTTCATGACTGTCTTGTACAGCTTCTAGTTCAAATTTTTTTTTCAATTTTTTCATATGAGTATTAGCCCTTCTTATTAAAACAGGTAGAGCAACATGATTCATCTTAGTCAAACCTAAACTAGGACTGAGAAGTCCTAAAAAATAACCAATTAGGAACTAAAAAGGAAAGCATGTCCCTTTTCATTCTTCATAAACATATGTTGCATGTGATTGGTGATCAAGCTTGGAAAATCCATGGTACACAACTGATATTTTGGTTAATAAAGAAGAAGACTTTTCTGGTGTAGGATTAACACATTTGTGCACACCCATTTGAAGAGAATCAAAGAAAGTTTGGTCAACCAATTCACTAGCTTTATTAGATAATAAGAGGATGAAGTGTATGGAATTGAACAGGTATGGTCACAATTGCTTGTTTGTACCTATTTTTCTGCACAATCTAATACAAAATTAGGTTAGAAAAGTCAAAAATCTGGAATCGGGACCCACAACTAAATGTACAAGACTGAATAGAATAACTTTTTAGCTAAAAGATTAAGAAGAAAAATGATTATTCTAGTCAATCATTAAGGGACGCTCATGCAATTTTAATCATCCCCAAGTCTAACTTATTCCTTTCAAAATGCTCTCTACTTAGTGTTTTTGGTGCTTCTCCAGTCAATTAAGTAACCCACATAGTCAACATTTTTATAGCCCTCAAGAGTGAAATTACTTTCATTTGAATACCATAGTCTCAATCCATTGATTCTCATGAGATATCATTCTTGTGACAACACCAATTCTTATGAATTACCAACAAAATTATCATTAGCTTGTGTTGGTGTTATTGATGCATCAATTTCTTGATTTGTTGTTCCCCCTGTCAATATGCTCTCAGTCTGTACAATAGTTGAACCAGGTGGTACAACATGTTCCTGTGCATGCTCATCAGTTTCACAATCATCCTCTTTTTTCATTTTTTTAAAAATCTTCTTTGCTTTCCCCTTACACGAGCACTACAAATCTGGCCATCTTTCAAATAATCCATTCCCCCTTAACTTTATTTTCTTCTAGTCTTATGCCTTGAGCAAGCTTTATCCATGTACAAATTTTGCTTGTCTCCTTTCACTCTCACCTGTAAAATAAATTAGGGGTTAACTTTAGGCACCCGGACAAGCTTGGGTCCTTTCTTATGAGATAAAGGATGTATGAGGTTCCTTTTAGCCCATCAAGGCAACAAGTTATGTGACCTGTTTCTCTGACCAGATTTGACCTTCTTGTTAGTTTGTGCTAACATGGAATCAGATTTTTTTACTAGGCTTATGCTTCTTGATTTGCTTTTTGCTGCAACTGGACATTCAGTGGTTGGATGCCCCTGGTTACCACAAATATAACACAGATCTTTAATAGAATTAGAACTTTTATGAAAGCCCAACCTAGACTTTTCATTATGAGTTCTTTGACCTAACTTATGAACAATTCTTGAAGAATGTGTCCATCTATTAGCTCTTTTAAGATCAAGTTTCAATTTAGAAACTTCTTGACTCAATTGACTAACCTTTTTTTTTCACAAAAGTATTCATGTTTAATCTTAGTCAATTCTGACTCAATTTTTTCTTGTTCCTCACTTTTGACCTTTTTTCCTTTTTCAGAAAGAGTCAGTTTCAAGATTTCAGATTTGAGGGTCAGGTTTGATGAATCAAGTCTGCTAAACTGTTCCTTAAGAGTGCAGTTTTCTTTTTTAATAGTGTTCTTACAAGTTTCTAGATCAATAAAATCAAACTTGAGACTTTCAAGATTTTTGAATAACTCATCCCTATCAGAAGTTAATTCTTGGAAATAATTAATTAGAGCACTCATTAAGGAAATAAGTTTTGTTTTAGAAAAGAAATGCAACTTTTCTTTAAGTTCAAGTATACTTACCTCAGAAGTATCATCTTCTTCCTCCAAGTCTGAATCTCCAGGAACCATGAGTGTTGTTTCATCAACTTCATCATCATCTGAGTCAGATCCCCATGCTGCTACCATTGCATATTCTTTCTTCTTTTTGTTTTTTTCTTTCAATTCCTTTTCAACCCTTTCCTTTCTCCATTCTATTTCCCAGACAGGAAAATCCATGATTTGATGATCAGTCTTACCACACTTGTAGTATCTATTTGGATTGTCACTGGACCATTTTTTTCTACTTATTCCCTTTTTCTTTTTGAAGAATTTGTTAAAGTTTTTAGCTATAAAGGCAACTTGTTTTTCATCAAGTTCAATTTCTTTATCACTATCAGATGCCTTCAGAGCTAAGGTATCCTCAAGGGCTGCTAGCTCTTTAGTTCTATCAATTTCCATTTCATAAGTTTTCAGATTTCCTACTATTTCATCTAGGGTCATGCCTGCGAGATCCTTATTTTCCTCCCTAATAACAGTCACTTTAACATTCCATTTTGATTTTGGTAGCACCCTCAACACTTTTTCAACTTGTTCTTCAACATTGATGACTTTTCCCAAAGAAGTCAACTCATTTGTCAAGGAAGTAAGCCTTGTCATCATTTCATGCAAGGTTTCATTCTCCTTCATCTTAAAAGCTTCGTATTCAGTAAAGAGAAGAGCAATCCTGAATTTTCTTACCTGAGAGGTACCCTCATGTGCATTGATCAGTGCATCCCAGATTTGCTTAGCAGTGGTACAGGTTGACACTCTGTTGTATTCAGCCGGTCCTAGTCGACATACTAAGATATTCTTAGCCTTAGCATTTTTCTTTAATGCCACTAAGTCATTAGCGGTAAACTCACTTCTTACCTTTTTGACCTGTTCACCATCTTCTAACTTTATTGGAATAGTAGGACCATCAGTGATCTTGTCCCATAACCCGTAGTCTTCCCCTTGAATGAATGTTTCCATCCTAGCTTTCCACCAAATAAAGTGAGAACCATCAAAGAGTGGAGGTCTAATAGTGGATTGACCTTCACTATGACCAGTAGGTGGTGCATAATTCATTATATTGATCTTTGTCTTAGGTGCTAGCCCTTTTTAAGATAACCTCGCTTTGATACCACTTGTTAAGAATTCGTACCCTACTGATTATCTTATTTTCGCCTAACTGTTGCTTATCGATGGAATGAGTTGCCTAACGTGTTCCACCGACGTGTTCCAAGGAAGCAGTAAAACAGAAAGTAAAGAACACGATGATTTTTACGTGGAAAACACCCGGCTCAAAAAGGTGTAAAAAACCACGACCCATACCTCTACAAGATTTAACCCCAACTTCACTAAATAACTCTGAGCCTCAACAACGACTGATTATAAAACTCTTGTAATCAACAAATAGGAATTATAAACTCTAATCCCTATAACTCAACAACTAGGAATTATAAACTCTAATTCCTTTGACTCAACAACTAGGAATATAAACTCTAATTCCTAACTACACACACACCTCCCAAGGTATGTGTTCCCAAAGTCTTTGAGTTTTTCCCAACTCGAAGACTAGATCCTAATTCAGTTTATAACATAGTGAAACTAATATTACATCAATAGTTCAAACACAATGAGCAAATCTAAAAATCAACGCTAAAACTCTTAGCTGGATTCTATACTTAGGACCAGGTTCTTCAATGTCTTTCTTCAGTGATTCAGTAGCACTTCGTGAAGTCAATCTGTCGATTGTGCTTTTCTGCTTTGTAAGTGCGTGAGTTATTCTGAGTAATACATCTTCTATTTAAGCATAGATCTCCAAAGAGTTACTCTTTATTTTAAACTCCTCCTTTAATCAAAACTCTCATTGCATAGAATTCTACTTCAAGTGAGACTCCTTCTTCAATTCCAACTCTTGTCTCCTTAGTATTGTATTCAAACTCCAACTCTCCAAAGAGTCCTTCAAATTATCCGTTTTGCATAAACTTTTGCATTTTTCAGATTCTTTCTCCTTCTACACATAGGACTCTTAAGAATATGCTCAGAAGTGAAACTACTTCTTCACATAGGACTCCTTTTTCAACTCAACTTGCTTTCCCTTATCATCAAGTGTTTGAATCAAATTCAACTTGTTTTATTCCCCACGTGATCAGTAAGTTGAAATTTCCAGTTGCACTGATTTAACTCATTCTGATTTTTAATTATTTATACCGTAGACTGCACACCTGAACTTGTCGGATCAGTGGAACACGTATATCAACTTATTTCATTCATATTATCATTCATCAAAACTCCAAGGTTCCAACAAAATCTTTTGATCAGTGTGTAGAAGTTAAATTCTACTGGTTGACTTCCCTCTATTCAACTAGTGTCCCAAAAAGGTTTGATACATAATTATGAATTTTTAGCCTTATACCCCCTCATGAGGTATTTTAGTGATACGTTCTATAGATGTTGGACGACCCTATTTGGTCAGATACCTAGTGATACTCCTATGTTCCTTTAATTACTGTATTTCTAATTAAGTAGCTAAAACTTGTTTGCGGTGACGAAAACAATCGCCACAAAAGTCTTTTAAAAGGTGATTAAAATCAATTTGAAAGGCACTTCCAAGATGATTAAGTTGTAAAGCTTGTTGCTTGTGGCAAATGAATCTCTTCAATGAAGCAGGTTGGTACTTATCAGCCCAGAATTGTATTAACATTTCAACAACAAATGCCTTCTCAATTAACAAAGCTTCATCCATTGGCCCCCCTCTTTCTGGAGAGCGATCTTTTCTCGAATTCCCACAAGACCCCTTCTTAATACAAGAAAACCATGCTTCTTTTTGACTCTTAATTTGCCTATTTGCTATGAACTTTTTCGTACTCCTACTTGTCCTTCCAGTAGCATCAGTTAGATTACTGCTCTGTCTACTTACAGCAGAGCTCGAGTTCATAATCCTCGTTCGTGTCACTATAGTACCAGAAGAAACAATCCCAGTGCCATTCTGATTGATTTTGTTGAAAACACTGACATTCCTATCAGTCGATGCCTGGGGCATTGAACCGAATTTGCCATTTTGAGTGATGGTGACAGCTGAACACTCCTTCCTAACGAAAATATCACTTGGTGGAATGGATTCAGTGCTTTGAAACATTTTACTAGTATTATTGAGGCCTCTTGAGGTCTTTGCACTGGATAACATTACATTCATTTCACCTTCTGAAGGCTCATTTTCACGTGAATATCCTCTTTCTCTCCTAGACGAGAATGAGATCGCGGCTTTTCTGCTCTGGTCCGATCCTTGGAAGTATTGTAAAGAGATAATTTGGTTTAGCAATAACTGCAACATCATTGTTTTATGGCTTCCAATTTAGCAAGCACTGCTTGTCCATTTGATGAACATTGTTATACACAGTGTCATGTGATTCATGTCTACGTCGATACTCAGATTTTGAAAATGGACTGACATTTCTACGTACATTTGGAAGTCTACGATGCTCAGATTTTGAAAATGGACTGACATTTCTACAAACATATTTGTCTCCGATTGATATATAAGTGGATTTGCTAGTCCTTATCCGATAATAAAAGTTAGTACATTTTGTTCCAGAGAACGAGTTTCCTGCCAGTCCGTTTCTGTATCAGATGGCTCGTATCCACTTTTCCTAATTTTTTGCTTTACAAATGATGAACTTTTAAATTGTAATGCTTTGTTTGAAGTAGAATGATAATTCTCCATTTTACAGAATTTTTGGGTGAAAATTTTGGATTGAATCATTGGATATTCAAAGGATATTCGGTTTTAAAAGAAGCTTTTAGACTAGAAATTAATATCAATAAGTTAAATTTAAAAAAAAAAAAAAAGATTGTTAACGTGAATATCAATAACCAGATAGTATTTGCCAAAAGAGCACTAGTATATATATATATATATATATATATATATAAAAGAGAACCCAAAATTTTGGCTGACTGAGGATTTCCCATTGTTGATCAATATTTTTACTTCCTTGATTAAAGGCGGATTTGGGATTTGAGGAGGCACCATCAAGGTGAATAAGGGTTAACGAAAGTTGTGTCACGTGTCACCATAGAATGAATGTACTAATAAAATAATATGAATTAAACGATACTAAAAAAAGGTTCATACTAAAGTAGAGGCTCTAAGTTACAATTTCAACCCGTGCCCCTAGCCAGTTTTTGTGCTTAAGGGTGACTAACAAATATATGGTCGTCTCTCAAGGTATGCATGTGTGTATATATATATATATATATACTAGTTTAGGTATTCGCGCTTCACGCGTGTACCTCATTTTAATAAGTTTAAATGTTAAAATAAATATTTTATTTGTTTAAATGATAAATATGAATACAATAACTAAATTCAATATCATTTGAACATTAAAAGATGAAGAACTTATTTAATTAGTTATATACTATTTGTAGACACTAAGATAAAAGAAAAAGGTAGGTGGAATAAATTAACAACCCCTCAAATTACGATTGGTGTGTTCAGTAAGCCAATAATTAGTGCTTGCTAATCCATGAAGTTGCGCAATTTGACTTGGTTTCATCATTCGTGCAAACTTCTTACTACTTAATTCCTCTTTTTGATCAAATAGTCGGTATATCTTTTCTACTGCTTCAAATATAGCCATGTTTTTTCTTATATAGACTATGAATTAAATTTTCAAATAACTTTGAATTGAAATTGTAGAAATAGAAGATTATAATGGTGAATTACTTTTTCAATGCATGACTTCTATGCTGCAGCAAGCAAATGTCATATCCTTAGATGGGTATCTCTCAAGTCATCTTATTGTTTGAATTTTTGTGATTTTCTCTACACGCATCTCCCTCTTTAGATGGCCAATTAACCGACTATAGCGATGTAGTCAAAATATAAGTTAGTCCACTCCAGTACAGATTTAAAAGCTTCCAATTTGAATCCTAGGTCTAAAATAAAAAAAAACCCTAAACAAAGAAACTCAAACAATCTAAACACAATATTACAAAATCCTAAACAAAGAAACCTAAAGAATTCTAAAATATGGAAGGAAAATTAACCTAATGAAATTGAACAATAATTTAAGAAAATGGTATATGATAATTTTGTCTATTGTATAGTCTTGCTTCAGACTTTTTAGTGTATTTAACAATATGATATAATAAAATTCAAGTAACAATAAAAACAAAAATTTATTTGTTAACTAAAAGCACAATATAATGCACAACATATAACAACCATCCACACACTTTTAGGGGTCGCTTGGTGTGAGGTATAAAGAATAAGTAGTCTCGGGATAAAATAAAAGATTATTTTATCTCATGTTTAGTTGGAGGTATTAGTTAATACCAGAATAGCTTATCCCACCATTTACATGATGAGAAAAAGGGGCAAGACAAAACGAATAATATTTAGTTAATATGAGTATTTGAGGATGTATGAATCAAAGGTAGAGGGCAGTTCATAACAGTTCCTAACTTTCAATATTTAGCAAATAATTTATTCAACCCATAATAATTCATCACTTACAAACAATTGTATATAGCTTGTTCAAAATAAGTGTAATCCGCATAACACACATGAATCTAATTGCACAACATACACGTAGAAACTTGAAATAACTTAAGAATAACACCACGATAATTACTTGACTCATGTTGAAACTAAATTGTAGAAACTAAATTTTACAAAAGCTCAAACCTAATTGGCTTGATTTCATCGATGATAAAATTATAACTTTCTGGACTTGTTGAAATTATAGATGGACTTTTGTCTTCTTACAGTTACCCTATAAATATGCATGGAAGGTATTGTGTTATGGTACAACGTAGAAATTGCAAAGAGTTTGCAATTGAAGATGTTTAAGGTTAAGCAAATTTCGTTTGCTATGAAAAATATAATAAATATACTTCAAGCCTTGAGGTATCTGCAATTCCTTGTTTATGTGGATTCTAAGACTTTCCATTCGTAAATATAATTTTTTACTTCAAATATCAACTTAGGACTTTATAATGGCTTAAATAAAGAAAGAATCAAATAAGAATTTAATTGATTTAAAATTCTTAAGCTAATGAACAATTTAGTTTGCCTAAAATAACACGTATTTTTATTTTTCAAAAAATATTTATTTATTAGTGTTTATGTATAATTATCTATAATCTATAATTATATCTAAATCTATAATATATTAAAAGTGTGAAGGACCTTAGAAATGTTGTTTGAATTTTTTGTCCTTTATTAAAAGTCTTTTCTTTAGGTAAAATCGTCTTTTCACTATTTTTTTTAATATTTAAGAGTTAACAATAATTCTAAATCTTTCCTTTCATTATTAGAAGTGATCAAAATCAATTACAATTGATATTTTTTTTCATTAGTTTAAGAATTCAAAATCAACTAAATTTGATTTTAAAAAGATTTGATATATCTAGAAATAAATATAAAACTATAAAATAAGAAAAATTTAGAAGTACCGGATTTTTAAAAGTTTTAAGTACGTAATAAGTGATTTTGTAAAGATTTGACTTTAAAAATAAGAAAAGAATTTAAATATAAAAAAATAAAAATAATTGTAACACAAATATGGTTCAAGTTGTTGCGTCTGTCTTTGCATGTGGCGACAAGAAAAAGAGGCACTATATGACAAACGCAAAAGTAATGATCCATCAATCACTTAAAATATTTGGTGGTAAAACATATATGTGTATATGTTTATGTTTACATTATTATATTAAAGTGTGAAAGATTTTGAAAAGTGATTTGAACTTTTACACTTTATTAAAAATCTCTGGATTAGGCAAAATCATTTAATTTCAAATAATTTAACACTGCACGTGCGAGGCACGTGCGGTTAGACTAGTATATACTATTAGTGTTTATGTATAATTATAGTTTTAAAAAATAGTAAAAAGATAATTTTGTCTATTGCAGAAACTTTTAATGAAGGTCAAAATTTTCGATTCACTTTTCTAAGGGTCTTCACACTTTTAATATATTATAGATATAGATATAGATATAGATATAGATATAGATATAGATATAGATTATAGATTACAGATTATTGATATATACTAGTCACCAATAGCTCGTGCAAGGCACGGCCCAACGAATATTTTTTAAAAATTTATTTTAATTATTGTAATTTATAATATTTTTTAATATATATAACAATTTTGTAATAGATATTTTAAACTGTTAACTATTGTAATTTATAATACTATTTATGTAATTTTCAAATAATATATATCGATCTCGTTGTCTAAACTTTTGTGAAATTATATTGATAGTCAATTATATTTTTTAAATAATTTAAGTTTTACATTATTGTGATGTATAATATTTTTTCTTCTATTCCAATTTAAGTGTCATGATACTTAAATGAACATAGTATAATATTTTTTCTTCTATTTCAATTTAAGTGTCATGATACTTAAATGAACATAATAATTAATTATGGGTGATATAGTAAAGTTAGGTGTCTTAATGATTCACAACAACTAATTAGAAGTGATATAGTAAAATTACTATAAAAAATATCTGTGAATTTTTTTTGATTAACTTATCATTTTATATCTATTTTACCTTTTTTTTTATCAAATTATTAATTGACACAATGCTTAAATGGTCATAATAATTAATTAGGAGTGACATAGTAAAATCACGACCAAAACAGCGCAGCAGACACGTCTAATTAAAAGTGATATAACAAAATTAATATACAAAATACTTGCGGGAAAAAATTAAATGGGTCTCGTATAAAACGTCAAGTAATTTTAAAATTGAATATTGTTAATTTTTTAATACTTAGATGACTTTATAATAATTTTTTAATAATTAATTAGAGATAAAATAATAAAATTACGGAGGAAGCAGCTGATGAAGCAGACAGGAGAAGCAGGCACTTTGGCGGAGAGGTGCCTGCTTCTCCCACCCCATTCCCTCTTATAAAATAAGACTAGTTACTAATAGTCCGTACAAGGCTCGGGCCCAACAAATATTTTATTAAAATTTATTTTAATTATTGTGATTTATAATAGTTTTTTAAAATATATAACAGATTTTTTTTATAGACATTTTAAACTGTTAATTATTGTAATTTATAATACTTTTTATGTAATTTTCAAATAATATATATCGATCTCGTTGTTCAAACTTTTGTGGCATTGATAGTCAATTACATTTTTGTAAATAGTTTAAGTTTTAAATTATTGTGATGTATAATAGTTTTTCTTCTATTCCAATTTAAGTCATAATGCTTAGATGAATATAATAATTAATTATGGGTGTTATGGTAAAGTTACGATTGAAGCAGCGAAGCAGACATGCCAATTAGAAGTGATATAGCTAAATTACTATAAAAATACTTGTGATTTTTTTTTTTATTAACTTATCATTTTATATATATTTTAATTAGGAGTGACATAGTAAAATCACGGTTGAGACAACAAAACAGACATGTCTAATTAGAAGTGATACAATAAAATTACTACACAAAAATACTTGAGGGGGAAAATTAAATGGGTTTCATATAAAACATCAAGTAAATTTAACATTAAATATTATTTTTTAATACTTAGATGACTTTATAATAATTTTTTAATATTTAGATGACTTATAATAATTAACTATGACTGATACAGTCAAATTATGGGTGAAACAGTTGAAGCAGACATGTCATAAATATCTATTTTACCTTTTTATTGAATATTATTAATTTTCTAAATCATAAATACCTTATAATAATTAATTAGAAATGACATAATAAAATCACGTAGAAAGCAGCTGATCAAGCAAACAGAAGAAGCAGGCACGTTGAAGGAGACGTGCCTGCTTCTCCCATGGATTTCCTCTTATTAGTAAGTAATATATCTATAATCTATATCTATATCTATAATCTATAATCTATAATATATTAAAAGTGTGAAGACCTTAGAAAAGTGAATTGAACTTTTTGCCCTTCATTACAACTCTCTGTAATAGACAAAATCATCATTTTTTATTTTCTCATTATATTTTTTAATTAATAATAAAATAAGAATCCTAAAATATATGGTAGAAGAAATTATATGGTAAGAGGTATTAGGAGAATTAATTTCTATAATTAAAAAACACTCCTTAAATATATAAAAGATGAATTAGATAGAGATAAGGTTATGTCAGTATTTTTTGTATTTGGTTTGGATACTTATACTTCTCCAATTTCATTTTTTATTTTAGGTAATTCCATTATTTATTTTTGGTTGATAAAAGGGATTGTTTTTTTTTTTTTTTTTATATTTTTGGCATTGTTAAGAAAATTAGTGCTAAAACGTTGGTTTTGTTTGTCTATGGTTTTGCATTGTTAAAATATGTGTTAAAAAAGTAAAAATATTTCCTTTTAATTTTTGGTGAAATAATTTTGTAATTAATTTAATTTTTATTTTTTTAGGTTTAGTTGTATAATTTAGATAAAAAATTATAATATTTAATACTTCTAAATCAGTTAGAATTTTACCTTATATGAAAAAAGAATTTCTATAGTTCTATTTAAATAATAGTTTGATCAAACTTTACTAGAAACTTAGGGTTATTTCTTCTTCGTTACATCTATTTTGTAGTTTGTTTGTGTAGTAGTGTATCATATTTAATTGATTGTATATTTTTCTTTTTGTGAACAGGAAGTATGATTAAAGCTTCTCCTTTTGTAACGCCATCGTTAATGTTTTGTATTTGTTCGTGTTCAATATCTATTTCTCTGATATGTGTAAGAAATAATGAAAAATCAACTCCTTTATGTGCACGGTAGGAATGGTCGGTAACGATAAGCCCTACTATATATGGTAAGAGAAAAATAGAAAAATCATCTCACAAGTGTTTGTTCATTGTCGAAAGCTTTTGAAAACTAACCTATGTTGATCTTGAGGCACCCAAAAAACATGTGAAAAATGTAGGTCCAAAGATTATCAATAAAGGGCTCATCATAGATGAACATGTTAGTTACTATTTCAACTTACAATTAGACTCTTGTAATTCCTACTCCACACATATTTTCTTATTTCACAATCTTTGTTTCTTCCTCCTTATTTGTGCTTAATAGAAAGAAAGAAGTGAAAGATACCTTGTTCGACAACAAGTTTAAGATGTCGTAGATTCTATAAATTGCATATGTTGTTTCGAAATCTTTAGCTTTGTTCGAAAAAAATATCAATTTTATTATTGTATGTAATTAATTGTTCTAAAAGATATTATATTACTGGTGTGCGCGATACTAAATACATTAGTACAAGATTCCTAAGAGAAAATTTGAATATTCAATCACTTGTTTTTTGTCAAATTATATTATGCGCGTAAATAAATGAGTACAATATTTATTTTGAAGTCAACTGTAATTTTTTATGATTTGTGTAGTTTTATTGATTGACGTGAAGCACACGTGCAACGCACATACGCTATCCAATGGCCCCTCTTCCTTCCATGTAGGTCTGCCTTAGCTTGCTTCCGTTGGATTCTAATACACATGAAAAAAAAATGGATCTAAGCTATAAGCTTGGATCAATCACTAGTTAATTATTAAATACCCTGTTATAAATTTTAATAATTTATCGTTAATCCGTCATTAAATAATCCATTGCTAATTCTTTTTTGTAAAGTGTTCCTTGTCTATTTCTTTTACCAACTCCATTAAGAAAGACAGTTAACTAAGAAACTTTAAGAAAATTTGGCCAGCACATTTTTGCCTTGTTTTCCTTCCAAACGGACCAAAAATTATTTTTGTTCATCGATTTTGACGTTTATATTAAAGGGTCAACCCCTCGTATTTTTTAGTTGTTGGTCTTCTGTTCAAATTCAATATCATTTGGTTGTATGAATATAACTTTTAGTTGTTGGTCTTTTGTTCAAATTCAATATCATATGCTTGTATGAATAACTATTAATATTAATGTTATATGGCACGATGAAGCTCATCGACTATGCCATCCTTAACTTTGGCTATGTTGACAGAAAAGCAATGACCACTAACATAATACTATATAATAATCTTTCATCTTCTATAGTTTAAATCGCAGCCTGGAGTATTCTTTATTCTACATCCAAAGGATAAATATGTGCTCAACTGAAACCAGCTAATGAAAGCTTTTCTACATAGGATAAGTTGTCCAGCCAGCACATGTTAAAGCTGAATTTTCTATGCATATCATTGAGGACAAGAATTTATTTAGTTGTCTAAAACAGAGAAGAATAAATTTAAATAAGCATAGCTGTGGATACCGGTTACTTAGCCTCTCTCCTAGCTACCTTATACTCCTCCTTATTCGTCTGCCTTTTCTCATCATCCTTGCTCTCAACCAACTAGCATAAGTCACCTTCTTAGACTCCACCTTTCCCTTAACCTCTTGGTTCCACCCCCAGTCTCCTCGATGTTTGCCAAATCAACCTCTCGAGACATCCAACACCTCTATAACAGTCTCCCTAATGCAACTGGCAATCGTCTCCCACGTACTATCCACACCCCCTCTACTCCCCCAAGCCCCCCTACTCTTCAACTTCTCCTCCATTTCAAAAGCACTAGCCAAAGTCAAGCTACCCCACTTAATCCTGGGGCGAGCCTCCACACTTTTCCTGAGGTAGTGGTATGACCTGCGTACAACTCTACCCTCCCCAGACCCCACTAGGTGGGAATACACTGGGTATGTTGTAGGCTGTGGATATATAATTTCTGTATAACAATATAAATTAATTAAGAAATAAATAATAATCTGATCGAGATATTAATATAAAAATCCCTTGAAAATAAGATTCTCAAGTCAGCACACTACAACCCAACTAAAAGAAAATCAAATTTTAGCTCAAAACACAAACGCCAATATACATTATTCAACAGCACAAGGAGTAGAATTAAAAATCCGTTTATCAAATTTGGGCATGAACTCAAACTCTTAACCCACAAATAGAAGGAATGCAGGAACAAATTCGACATTCATATACAAAAACAACAATGGATGATGAAAAAACTACCTTGGGAGAAACCACCATGCATACCAGAAAGAAAAATCTTCTCAAAACAGAGAGAAGTGGAGGTGGTAAGTCCCCATTAAAATACAAAAAGCTACAGCACACCGGAACAAGTCACATATCGGAAACCGACCACAGATATGCTTCTCTTTCGGTTGCTTGTTTCTCATTCATCCTCTTGAACAAATCCTTCTCATATCCTATTAAAAGAGAGTCAACATTGACGTTAGCAATATTAACCAAAGAGGAAAAATATACAAAGTGTAAATCAGTGATCTATCTATCTATCTATCAAGTTTGCGCGGCAAAGTAGAAACTACATCAGTTAAGACCAAACTTATTACAGAAGAAATAAGGGGCATATACCTGTACTTCGGTCAACTCCATCCCAGTGTCGCCCTGGCCTTATACCATAACGATTCGGGGCTGCATCCAATCCTCTTTTTATCCAGCTGTGAGAAGGGATCACTTGAGGGATTATAAAACCTGAGTCCTTCATTTTCTCATTAGTCCCAAAGTCCGGCAGAATTGGGTCCAATTGCTTTTTCTGCGACATCCAAGAATGTAAAAATCATATTTAGAGAGAGAGAAAAGTCAAACTAAAGAAGAAACACACACTGTCATCATGAAAATACACAGAAATCCAGTAAGTGGCAATCATCCACCCCAAAACAGATTGAATAGATGCACCCAAAAGAAAGTGGTTGGGTAAAATAAAGCACCTTAACCAAATGTGCCATTGGGTCACCCCACCGAACTCTTTCCTTCAGCATTGTGTCAAGTTCTGGATCATCTCTGTGGCAAAATTAAAACACATAAATATACCACCTCAACTAGTAGAGACATTCTAGAAAGTAAGACCATAAAATAAGATAAGACATATATGCATTGTAAGTTTAGCCTAAAATGCAAATAATTAAATATCTAGGCTAATCCTAACATAAATTTACCATCCTCAATCTTAGAATAGAATGTCATGATAGATGAAGATGTACTACATAGAATTAACATACGATGGCTTAAGTGAAAAGTGCTACCAGGTGTCATGCAACAAGAGGATATACTCATAAGAAGAAAATACGTGCGCAGCAATGTTATATGTTAGTGAATGCCTGGGCATCTAAAACCTAACATATCCACAAGATACTGTCATAAAAATGTGGATGATACAATGAAGGATTAAATTTCATAGAGGCATGAATAGCACAACTGGCGGATAATATGAGAGGTCACATGAGATGGTCTGGATCATTTCTTAAATAAGGACCTCCAAATTCATAAGTTGGAAAGTGTGACACTATGATGACTATACGTGTTCAAAGAGGGTGAGATCTATTCAAGAATAGGTGGTAGTATCCCAACTACTTTTGGAATTGAGGTCTAGTATCGTACACAGAAGAACCAAAGAAGCCAGATCTATTCAAGAATAGGTGGTCTCTCAACTATTTCACACACTATGGTGTTTCAACAAGTGTATGCAATGTTGCCAAGATTGAACAAATCGGATGGAGAATGCAATAGTGCCTTTGCCTACTCTAAATAACTTAATAAGATGCTTCCTACCGGTGGCATAGTTTTATCCTATTTTGCGCGGACTCTTCGGTTTCACTGCCGAACCCATCTCGGCGAGAGTGCTGGTGCTGCTTCCGTCTCAGATTCGGTAACGATTTAGAATACGTTAACCAAAATGAAGAACACATTTGAGGGGGAAAATTAAGATTCGACTGGCGAATTCACCGGCAACTGTAAAGTTGACAAAAAAATCCAATTTTCAGCTGTTGGTGTCTTGGGGAAGAAAGAGACAGTCGTACTTCTGGAACCCGGCCGAACCAGAGGAGCATACTTGTCGAACGTCGCTTGGGGGAAGAAACAGAGATCTCGATGTGGAACAAAGAGACAGTGTCGGTGTCTTTATATTCTTTATTCTTCAGAATATAAAAAGAATCAATATATATATAGAGAGAGAGAGAAAGAGAGAGAACAAAGAGACTGTGTCGGTGTCTTTGTATTCTTTATTCTTTAGAATATAAAAAGAATCAATACATATAGTAAAATAATATTTGTTTGTATGGTACTAAAAAAAGGGTAGCCTGATGCACTAAAGCTCCCGCTATGTGTAGGGTCTGGGAAGGGTCCCACTACAAGAGTGTATTTTACGCAGTCTTACCTTGCATTTCTCCCAGAGGCTCTTGGAACCAAGGCTTGAACCCCTGACCTCCTAGTCATACGACAACAACTTTACAAAGGCTCGCCTTCTTTTGTTTATATAGTACTCCTAATTGAAAAAGTACTCCTATATAGAATATCATTATAACTCTATATTTATAATATTTGATTTTTTTAGCTGAATCACCGCACCCGTATCCATACTCGGATTCGCACCCCCGAATCTTAAAATTTAATTTTTGACGAATCCGACTCTCGGATCTGCACCCATCTCAGATACCCACAACTGAGTCCGAGCAACTTAGGTTTTATCAACCCGGGATTTATGTAATGAAGCCTCACAAATGAAAATCAAGCAAGTAAACTAATCTCAACCAGATGAAATTTTAAAATCTTTTAAATATGTAATGACCAACGGGCAAGGTTACTAAAATCAGATAGGATGACCAACAATAAAAATATAAATACAGGTTCAACAATCCATCTTCTTGCACTATACAGTTACATGTTAGGTAAATTCCAGAAAGAAGTTTCAAGAACTAGTGAACACACGTTAAAAGACATGCTGCTACTGCAGAAAGAGCAAAGGCAAGACATACATTATCTCAAGTTCAGACCTTCTAAACATATTGATGAAAATCTTAAAGAAACAACCACAAGGTATCTTCATCAAAAAAGAAACAACCACAAGGAATATTATAGTAATTTAAAAACCTGGTACGTGCAAATGGCCTGTCCTTTTCACTTTCTAGTTCCTGAAGCCTAACCTCCATCTCGCGCTTTTGAGCCAAGCCCTTGCCCCATTCCAGTTTTATTTCCTGATACAAGGATTAAAAAAAGCTTGAGAAAGAAAATTCACAAAAGCATAACAAGCAGTAGTTGACTTTAGCCAAGCAATGAATATTTAGTGCAAATTCTTCTCAAGAACAGGTTCTATCTCTATTAATGCACCCACAAAAGGAATGTGCACACTTCACAAACTTTCTTAAATACAGACATTTAACTTCAGCTTTAGACAAGTCTAAGCAGGACAAGATAGTCAATGGCTTTCTGGCCGGAAGTGAATATGATATGAAGGGGCTTGTGATGAAATCTCAACTGGCCCCTCGCCTATCAATTTGATTAGTTTTAAACAACACGCAGTTATTCTGCAGCAGTGGAAAACAGAATTGAAAAGGAGTAAGCTACTTAAAGAGTTTTTTTTTTGGATTTGCAGAGAGCCATTCATTGGCATATGACTGATGTTTACAGCACTTGTCAGTAGCATAAAATATGAGAAGCACTATTTGTGCAAATTACTGAGAAGTTGTCCATAGACATTCTAGGAGAAGTTACACATAGGAGATGGAGGCGACGGTGAGGACATCAAAAGAGTAGTAATGGAGAAATATCACCACTACTACTCCACACTAACTAGCAATGGAATACCTCTTCTTGAAATTCCTGGTATATCTGAATTAAAAGAGATCTATTGTTGATTGTAGTCGATAATAATGGCTTGAGTAAGACATGTAGAAATTGGAAGAGACATTTGCACTGAATTCTGGAAAACTTGCAGGTTTACAGGATGATAAGCAATGCCGAAGAAAGACTAGCTCCAAGGTGGATAACTTATTCATGTAAATAAAAACATGTAGTGGATAAAAGTACCTTTGGCTTCTCCTTCTCTTCCTTCTTCTTCTTGGACTTCAAGAATTCTTCCTTTGACATTCTTTGTCCTGCAGCGGTACAGTGTGAGATCAAATGAACGACCATATTTATTAACTATAAGAATAACTTATATAGTTCATGCACCTGTAATTTTATCCCGATATACTGGTTCAGCGTTTCGGCCACTAACCAAAGGATCCATTTCCTGAAACCTAAAATACCAATCATAGTTAATGCATCACTTAGAATTAACTGGAGCACAGATCACGCATAAGTAGGAATTAGTGATGGGCATGTCCACAAAAGCTTTGATATTTTTAGCATTAGACATTTTCCTCCACAGAAGACAAGATTTGCCACCCTCCTCACACACTACTTTACTTTCCCAGTACGTCCAAACTGACCCTGAAGAAAGGCAAAAACAAAAAGAAGATAAAGCACATGAAGTTGTATAGAATTACCTCAACCAATCTTCCTTCTTTGTTCTATCAATTTCTTCTTTGATATCTTTGCCACTAACCAAACCAGTCTTTGGCCCCTGCTTCATAGTGGATGAAGCTGGACGTGCCTTCCTCAAGGGCGAGAGATCTGTAGGTTGATCGACTCTTGAATCACCTTGAGCACGGGAACCTCGTCGAGGAGGAGAAACATCAGAAGTATCTAGAAGACTTTGGCCGTGCTTTTGTCTCCGTCTTGGTGGTGAAAAATCTGCAGAAGACCTGGCTTTGGATTCTGGTGAAGGGGTATCATTTCGAATCCTACGTCGCCTTGGTGGAGAGACATCCACATCTCTACTGTTCAAAGATTTCATTTCAAGTTCAGGTGTATCATTCCGAACCCTCCGCTTACGCGGTGGTGACAGATCAGCATCTCTTGAGCTTGAAGGCTTCAACTGGGATTCGGGTGAAGGTGAATGAATCCTAGCCCTCGGTAGATCATTCCTGGCACTACGTTTGCGGGGTGGAGACAGGTCGCCCTCTTGAGTTCTTGGCTGGTTGGGCCCACTTTCCGGAGAGGGTGTATCATTTCGAGCCCTTGGTTTACGCGGTGGTGACAAATAATCAGCCCCAGAACTTGATGGATTAAGTTGAGGTTCTGGTGAGGGACTATCATTCCGACCAAGCCTTTTCCGTGGCGGGGACAAATCAGAAACTTGTTCATCAGAAATAACATTATTAGAAGTACTAGAAACAGATACCCAACCACTTCCATCTTCTGAAACGGAACCAAATGGACGCCTGGCTCTAAGCTGCTCCAACCTCTTCATGCGCTTAACTTCAATATCCTCATTTACTTGAGGCAGCTCTTCATCTGTAAATGAACACGGTTAAGAGACACAGATATACCAACGCCCAAGGATTAAAAAATCAACAAAAACAAACCTTTGAAATACATTACCAGCTGACTCATCCTCTTCATCTTCAATTTTTACAGGCTTTTGCCAAACAGGATCTTCGTCAACGACGACGACACCAACACTTTTGACATTAGGTTTAACCTTCTTCTTTTTCTTCTGTTTCTTCTTTTCCTCTTCATTGTTGTTACTTTCATATTTTTTAAGGTACTCCTTCAGTGAGGTAGATGCTGAAGATGGGCCCACCATTATGTTAATAATTCAAATTCCTGCATCAAGAATCAAAACCGGATCTTTCACTAACTTGGACAATCTAAATCCATAAATCTAACTACAAAGCATTGTCTGATAACAAAAGGATCATCTCCTTGCTTAATTTTCATACATAAGAAACTCCCAACGGTATTTTCATTTTTTATGGAGTAACGAGAGTAGAATCCGCTAGTGTTTGACAATTTATCTTCAAATATCCGTATGATCATGAAATTTCATCAAATTTTGAAAACCTAATCTTCAAATATTTTCAAGTTCCCAAAAACTGACTCAGATGAGTTGCCAGTTTTCCGGTTTTTTACAACATCCCCTCACAAAGTTTCAATTTTCTTTCAAATAAAAGGCATGTACAAACTCCAAACACAAACTTCATATTCCAAAAATGACATCCTTAAAAACTCAAAAATTTCACCAAATCTTCAAATGTTTTCAAGTTCCCAATAATGGGCTCAGTCGAGTTGCCAGTTTTGGGTTTTGGGGACTTCCACTCACAAAATTTCAATTTTTTTTCCAAATAAAATGCACCTCCAAACACAAATTCCAAAAATCACAACTTCAAAAACTCAAATTTACATAATTTCAAACTTCAAAATCTATGGCCAAACAGGAGCGAATCTTCTAAAGTTATATACTAGAGAATCCAACAGTTGACGTAAAATAGGAGAAAAACACACACATATAAATATACAAAGTAAATGCCTTTCAAGTTTCAATTGTTTAACAAATCAATATTTGAAATATGAAATAGAAATAGCAAAAAAGAACCAAAAAAAACAATGTATATATATTGGGGGAAAAGAGTAGAACCTTAAAAGCCACAAAAAAAGCTTATTCACGGTGGAGCTAAGGCGGGATACGGTGGAGCTGGTAATTTGTTACCGATTTGCCGGTGAGTACTCTGTATTCCCCCAAATCGGAAAAAAAAAAACAATAATAAGAAACCCTAACTGTGTACAAATCTGAGTGCATGTATTGTAAAGGGGTAGAATTTGGTACGCTGTGGAGTATATTTGTCTGTGCAATTGCCAAGTGAAGCCAAAACAATATGAAAAGGGGAAAAAGGTCTAGAGCGGTTTGAATTGCATTTTGTATTTTTACTTATTTTTATTATTTTATTTTAATTTGTCATAAATACTAGTTTCACAAAGGTATGTCCTAAGTTGAGAAAATCGAAGGAAAGTTGAGAAAATCGAAGGAAAGGTAAGGATTGGTGATATTAGTGATATTGATCAATTTAAAGGGTCAAACATAATTAAAAAATTTAATTAGGTTAATTGTAAATTTGATTAATATTTTTAAAATTTTTTAATCTTTTCAAAAATACAAATTAACCCACACCCACAAAACTTCCCTCCCTCTGTAAATCAATCTCTCTCTTTTCTCTTTATCTCGATAGTTTCTCTCTCTAACTTCTCCCAACCAATAATTTTTCAAATTTCTCCCTTCAATCTTGTGCAACTTCAACCTCTGGCAACAAATAATTTTGAGTTCTTGTCCGTTCCTTTTTTACTTTCAACCGTTAGTCGACGTGACAACATTTTTTGACGACAACAACTTCTAGTTCTTCATCGTTTCTTTTCGATTTTCACAACTAAAAAAATTAGGGCTTTTAAGTTATGACGAAAATGAGGAACTTGATTTGTTGGTGTTTGTTATTTTTTTTTATTTTTTTGTTATTTTTTTTAATGTTTGTTATTTTTTAGTTGAATTTCTCATATGAATATATCTGTTACTGCTTTTTTTTAATAATAGATAAAATATGTAACGTGAATCTAATAGATGAGTATTTGTTGCAACATATATGACTAATTTGTTGCACATATTAGTATTCTGTTGCAACATATATGACTAATATGTTGCGCAGATTAGTAATCTGTATAGTAATATGTTGCAACATATATGACTAATCTGTTGCAACATATATGACTAATTTGTTGCAACAAATGAGTAATCTGTTGCAACATATATGACTAATCTGTTGCAACATATATGACTAATTTGTTGCACATATTAGTATTCTGTTGCAACATATATGACTAATATGTTTCGCAGATTAGTAATCTGTATAGTAATATGTTGCAATATATATGACAAATCTGTTGCAACATATATAACTAATTTGTTGCAACAAATGAGTAATCTGTTGCAATATATATGACTAATCTGTTGCAACATATATGACTAATTTGTTGCAATAAATGAGTAATATGTTGCAACATATATGACTAATCTGTTGCAACAGATTACTCATGAGTTGGGTTCATTTTATAGTGTTGTAATATGAATCCAACATATGGGTCATCTGTTGCAACAGATTAGTCATATATTGCAACAGATTACTCACTTTTTACAATAGATGACTCATATGTTGGATTCATGTTGCAGGTTCTATCCATTGTAGCAGTAGCAGATACACCAAATAAGAAATTCAACAAAAATTATAATTTACTTACAAAATAAGCTATGAAGTAATGCCCAAATGATATACGAACAAAATTTGACCTAAATTTTTTTTTTTAAATTTCAACAAGGGTACAATGAATAAGTAAAACACATGAAAAATTTCATGAAACAGGTAAAGAAGACAAAAATAATATACCATACATCAAATGCAAAAGGATCAAGGGGACAAACATGTGAGTTCTCCTAAAAACGTTTAAGTTCCCTAATATTTTAATTGCTTTCTAATAGTTGACCCATCTGTTACAACAGATTTTCTGTCTGTTTGATAATTTCCAACAGATGAATTATCCGATGCAACATGCTAGTCATCTGTTGATTCAAATTAAGCAATTATTAGTAATAACTAAATTGATTTAGCTAAAATTAAAGACGTCTCTACGATAATGGGACAGACATTTGTGTTCTCCTAAAAATATTTGAGTTCCCTAGTATTTTAATTATTTTCCAACAGATTATCTATTTGTTGCAACAAGTTAGTCATCTATTGCAACAGATGTTTATAACAGGTTAGTCATTTGTGTATTCAAATTAAGCAATTATTAATAATAACTAAATTAATTTAATTAAAATTGAAGACAAATCTTTAATACAAGACCTTAGACAAGGGGACATATGTTTGATTTCTCCTAAAAATATTTGATCTTTAGTATTTTAAATTTCTTTTCAACATATATCGAACTCGAAATCAAAATGAGCCATGGAATTAAAAAAGTGAACAAAATAGGTCACCTATTTAAAAGTTACCAAAATAGGCTAAACGTAACAATTTATTACGTTTTTACTTTTTTCTTAACGGTCAACTAACGGAGTTGACTTTTACAAAAACGTAAGAATTTCTTACGTTTTACAAAAAATGTAAAACGCAAGAAATTCTTATGTTTTATAAAAAAAATATAAAACGTAAGAATTTCTTACATATTACACGATGACCGAGGAAAAAAATGCAGTGAATTATCAAATCAATTAAAAAGATACTAAAAAATGAGTTGTTCAACATAACAAAAAGTTACGTTCTTAACTTTTTATAGCAGTGGTCCCCCACCCACAATTCCCTTTTCCATAAATGTCCCATCACTTCTACTTTTTCCTCTTTTTACATATAATAATT
>NC_061114.1:20476994-20478478 GCF_002878395.1 Capsicum annuum
AAAAAATACAGTGAATTATCAAATCAATTAAAAAGATACTAAAAAATGAGTTGTTCAACATAACAAAAAGTTACGTTCTTAACTTTTTATAGCAGTGGTCCCCCACCCACAATTCCCTTTTCCATAAATGTCCCATCACTTCTACTTTTTCCTCTTTTTACATATAATAATTATGAATTTTTTGATTAGTTAAATTTATTTATATTTTGCATGTAGTTCAAATAATTTATTTTTTTCTCTATGTAACAAATTTTTACGTTTTACATAAAAAAATTTAAAAAATAGAAGTATCAATTACTTCATTAACTTAACAATTTTCTTATATTTATTTTATAATCACTTCTATCCTTAATTATCCGATTTTTCTCTAAAAAAAAATTATATTTGTGAGTTTTCCTCTACTCCAAAATAGTGAAATGTTGAATTATCGTCGATCAAATATGCTACTATATACTATGAGATTAATTGAAAGCGTAATTAAATTATCAATTCATCTTTAATTTTAGTTAAATCAATTTAGTTATTACTAATAATTACTTAATTTTAATTATTTCAAATCAAATTGGTCAATTGATCATTCTACTTAAGACGAAACACTTATTTGATCATGTAATTACTATAAAATTAATTGAAATTGTAAGTGAACTTACTAATTCATCTTTAATTTTAGTTAAATCAATATAGTTATTTCTAATTATGGCTTAGTTTGAATCATTTCAAATAAAATTGATCAATTGATCACTCTACTCAGGAAGAACACACTTAGTTGATCGTGTAATTACCATGAGATTAATTGAAACAGTAATTGAACTTATTAATACTAGTTAAATCAATTTAGTTATTACTAATAAAATGACTTACTATGAATCAATAGATGATTAAGATGCTGCAAAAGATGAGTAATTTGCTGAAAATGACCAAACAGATAAAGACATCTGCTGCAACAGATTAGTCACCTATTGCAACAAATTAGTCACCTATTGCAACAGATTAGTAATCTGTTGAAAATAACAAACAGATAAAGTCATATGTTGCAACAGATTGGTCATCTATTGTAAATGACCAACAGACAAAGACATTTGTTACAACAAATGACTATCTATTGCAACATATGCGTATATCTGTTTGATAATTTTCAACAAATTACTCATCTGTTGCAACAGATTAAATCTATTGCAATAGGTTATACACTTAAATGATTATGTAATTACTACGAGATTAATTGAAATTGTAATTATTAAATCAATTTGGCTATTACTAATAATGGCTTAATTTGAATCATTTCAAATAAAATTAGTCAATTGATCACTCTACTCAGAACGAACACACTAAGATGATCATGTAATTAATATGAGAATAATTGAAATCGTAATTGAACTTATCAATTCATCTTTAATTTTAGTTATATCAATGTAGTTATTACTAATAATATCTTAATTTGAATCATTTCAAATAAAATTGGTCAATTAATACTTTACTCAAGA
>NC_061114.1:20481478-20483237 GCF_002878395.1 Capsicum annuum
AATTACTATGAGATTAATTGAAATTGTAAGTGAATTTATCAATTCATATTTAATTTTAGTTTTATCAATTTAGTTATTACGAATAATGACTTAATTTGATTCATTTCAAATAAAATTGATCAATTGATCACTCTAATCATGATGAATACACTTAGTTGATAATTTAATTACTATGAGATTAATTGAAATTGTAAGTTTATCTTTAATTTTAGTTAAATCAATTTAGTTATTACTAATAATATCTTAATTTGAATTATTTCAAATAAAATTGGTCGATTGATCATTCTACTCGGGACGAATACACTTAGTTAATCATGTAATTACGATGAGATTAATTGAAATTGTAAGTGAACTCATTAATGCATGTTTTTCAGTTAAATCAACATAGTTATTACTAATAATGGCTTCATTTGAATCATTTAAAATAAAATTGGTCAATTAATTATTCTACTAAGGATGAAACACTTAATTGATCATTTAATTATTGAGATTAATTGAAATCGTAATTGAACTTACTAATTCATCTTTAATTTTAGTTAAATCAATATAGTTATTTCTAATAATGGTTTAATTTGAATTATTTCACATAAAATTTGTCAATTAATCATTCTACTCAGTACGAAACACTTAATTGATCATGTAATTACTATGAAATTAATTGAAATCGTAATTGAACTTACTAATTCATCTTTAGTTTTAGTTAAATCAATATAGTTATTTCTAATGATGACTTAGTTTGAATCATTTTAAATAAAATTGGTCAATTGATCACTCTACTCAGGATGAACATACTTAGTTGATCGTGTAATTACCATGAGATTAATTGAAACTATAATTGAACTTATTAATTCATATTTTATTTTAGTAATCAATTTAGTTATTACTAATAATGACTTAATATGAATTAATAGATGACTAGCATGTTACAACAGATGAGTAATCTGTTGGAAATGACCAAACAAATAAAAACATCTGTTGAAAATGACCAAACAGATATAGACATCTACTGCAACAAATGACTCATTTGTTGCAACAACTAATTCATCTATTGAAAATTATCAAACAGATATAGACATCTGTTACAACAGATGACTAAGTTGTTACAACATATGACTCATCTGTTGGAAATTACTAAATAGACAAAATATGTGTTGAAAAAACAATTTAAAATACTAAAGCTCAAATATTTTTTAGGAGAACTCAAATGTTTTCTCCCTTGTCTAAGGTCTTATCTTCAATTTTAGTTAAATCAATTTAATTATTATTAATAATTTTTTAATTTGAATCAACAAATGACTAACTTGTTATAAGCATTTATTGCAACAGATGATAACTTGTTGCAACAAATAGGTGATCTGTTAGAAAATAATTAAAATACTAGGGAACTCAAACATTTTTGGGAGAACTCAAATGTTTGTCCCATTGTCTTAAACACTTGCCTTTAATTTTAGCTAAATCAATTTAGTTATTACTAATAATTGCTTAATTTGAATCAACAGATGACTGATATGTTGCAACAGATGATTCATCTGTTGGAAATTATCAAACAGATAGAAAATCTGTTATAATAGATGGGTTATCCATTAGAAAGAAATTAAAATACTACGGAACTTAAATATTTTTAGGAGAACTCAAACGTTTGTCCCTTCGATCCTTTTGCATTTGATGTATGATACACTATTTTTGTCTTCTTTACCTATTTCATGAAATTTTTCATGTGTTTCACAACGAATAAGTGAAACACATGAAAAATTTCATG
>NC_061114.1:20483337-20495404 GCF_002878395.1 Capsicum annuum
TTTGATAATTTCCAACAGATGAATCATCTGTTGGAAATTATCAAACAGATAGAAAATCTGTTATAATAGATGGGTTATCCATTAGAAAGAAATTAAAATACTACGGAACTTAAATATTTTTAGGAGAACTCAAACGTTTGTCCCTTCGATCCTTTTGCATTTGATGTATGATACACTATTTTTGTCTTCTTTACCTATTTCATGAAATTTTTCATGTGTTTCACTTATTCGTTGTGCCCTTGTTGAAGTTTTTAGAATTTTTTTAGGTCAAATTTTATTCATATATCACTTGGACATTACTTCATAGGTGATTTTTTAAGTATAATTATGATTTTTGTTGAATTTTTTATTTGGTATATTTGCTACTGCTACAATGGATAGAACCTGCAATATGAATCCAATATATGAGTTATTTATTACAACAAGTGAGTAATCTGTTGCAACATATGACTAATCTGTTGCAACAGATGACCCATATGTTGGATTCATGGTACAACACTATAATACAAATCCAACAGATGAGTAATCTGTTGCAACAGATTAGTCATATATGTTGCAACAGATTACTCATATGTTGCAATAGATTAGTCAATATGTTGGAATAGGTTACTCATCTGTACAACAGATTGCTCATCTGTTGGATTCATGTTACATGTTCTATCTACTGTTGAAAAAACAGCAGTAGCAGATACATCCAGATGAGAAATTCAACTAAAATTTCTAATTTTACTTACTAAAATCACATATAAGTAATTTCTAAGTGATATACAAATAAAATTTGACCTAAAAAAATTTGATCAAGTAGCAATAGTAGCGGTAACAATAATGTTCAACAACAACAAGATGATGATGATGAACAAGAAGAGAAGATAATGAAGAACATGATGATGATAATGAAGAAGAAGATGATGAATAAAGCAACAACAACAATGAACAAGAAAATCACGAAGAGAGACAAAACTCTAATAAATGAGAAGAGAGAGAAACGTACTCTTTTTTCCCTCAATTTCTAGTTATATTAGGTTTACATTGGATCAAAGTGTAAATTAAAAAACTTGTGGGTTATTTTTAAGTTTTTCTTACTTTCTTAATCTTTAATAAAGTAATTATCACCTCCACTCAATTATTAAAACTTGTATCACCCACACTTCATTTTAAAACTCTTTTGTCACCTAGAGCCCAAGGCCCCTCCTAAGTTCGAGGTCAAACTCAAGAATTTTTTTTTAAATTTTGAAAATATAGTGTATATTATTTTTTTAATTATTTTATAATTAACATAATCTAATGACTGGCATGTTTAATATATTTTCTTGATAAGTTTCATAATTGGTAAAGTTTTTAATCACATAATAGAATATTTGTAAATATAAATTTAATTGTGTGGAAAAAAATATTACTGGAGAATTAGAATATATCAAATGACATAATTTAATATTTTATAAAATAATATGATTTAGAATATGTAAATAATTACAATCGATGGTGATTATAAATTAAAAAATATTGGGTATTTTTATGAACTTGTGGGTATGTAGCTTCTTCGATATAGAAAAAATAAATTTATTTTAATATCTCATAATTTTATGGGACAAGAACTTTTGCATAAAATTTTTAACTAATACAACAAAATATTTTATGACTTTAAGGGGTCGTTTGGTAGAGTGTATAAGAATAATGCAAAATATGGTGTATTAGTATTGCTTGTATTAGCAATGCTTGTGTTAGTTATGTTTGCATTAGTTATACTTGTATTTTTCTTATGCAGTGTTTGGTTCGATGTATTAAAAATAACATGAATTATATAATTTCTAAAAATAATATTTTCTTTTACATAATACCTTTAATATATATGTTGAAAAGAATGCAGATTTTTTTTGAGGGATAATAGTGTCTTTAAGCATGTTAATATATGCATTTGATCCATTGCATTACTAATGCCATGGATTTTGAGGTATTAGTAATACACACCTCAATACATAATAGAATGTATAACTAATTAGTTATACCTAGGGTAAAAAGATATACTAAACAAGGTACTACTAATACACATTAAACTAATCCATACATTAACTTTCCAATACACTTTACCAAACGATCCCTTCATTATTGTATATAAGAATAGTTACAACCTTAATTTAGAACCTTTACACAAATTAACTTAGTATTGATCTATAACGATATTAAATATTAATTAAATTATATTAATAAATTATTGCATTCAATTCATTTATTTGTCATGTTTATTTTTTACATGTCCCTTGAAAGAATAATCTTTCGTCCTATTTTAATTTTTGGATTATCTTTTCTTCATTTTCACTAAGAACAACAATAAAGACAATGTACTATTTTTTTGGTAATTAGAATTTTATTAATCATCAAAAAGTGCAGCACCTTATAAATCCAAGCTTGGCCAACATAGCCAGCTTCTCCTACAAAAGAAAACTCAGGAACAAAAGAAAACTCAGGAACAAAACTGACTAAAAGCTACACCTCTCGAACATAATCTTTAGTGGAGCAATAACTTGAACACAACAAATACAAGCAATTTATCTAGCTACATCTTCAACTGTATGTTCTTCCCCTGAAAAGCTCGAGCATTTCGTTCCCTCCATATAGCATAGATAAACTCCACATACACACACCAACTTCAACAACTAAGCCTGGTGGCTCCTCCCTTTACCCTTATGGATGAGCCATTGATACATGGTGTCCCATGTTGTGTGATGAGCCTGTCGATGATCTAGCAAGCATAATAACCACTTTCAGAGTGCATTAGCAAACCTGCATTCCATAAATAAATAATTCCTTGACTCATCTAGTTTTTACACATAGCACATATTGGTTCTACTTTATTATTCCACTTTAACAATCTATCCACTGTTAAGAATCTATTTTTAATTGTAGCCAAGTGGTATAGATGGCTCTGGTCCTTGCTAGGTTATGGAAAATGATAGCTCTCCAAGTTACCTTAGGATGGGTTCTAAAAAACTTCAAATAAGCTTGCCTAGTTATACTTCGTTTACCACCTTCCACATAATGTAATATGTGTAAATTATATTTTGCACCAAACACCTTTTTAACCATCCAACTAGCTTGAGCAAGGATAGCTAGTTCTTTAAGTGTGTGCCCCTTGATATAATAACTATGTATCCATTTGATCCCAAGATTGTCTTACTTTTGTGCAATGTTGCGGCATAACTTCATAATAACAGCTTTGTTCCACAATTTCAGATTAATCATATTCATCCACCTGCTACCTTAGGAAAATACATCTTATCCCATGACACCAATTTCTTTTTAGTGATGAGATTCACACCCGACCAAATATAACTTCTACAATAAGCATGAATTGTTTTTATCACTTTTGTTGGGATTACAAATAATTGAGTCTAGTAAGCTTGGACTCCAAAAATAACTGACCGTACAAGTTGAATTCTTTGATGTGACATGGTTACATGGCACTTTCGATACTTAAAACGTCAAAAATATATAAATACTTAGGATTTTTTGTCATATCTGAAGTGTGTTTTGTGTGTATTACAGATAAATTAGGTTGAAAGTGGCATGGATCAGAAATGGATGAAAAAGCTCTAGAAAAATCCAAGTGTGGACTGATTAACGAGTCATTTAGTCACCTAAGACTCGTGACCCAAGTCGTGAGGTAAACGTTTGTAATACTTTGAGAATTTTTTCGTTGAAATTTTGTGCGTAAACGTGTTGGGTTCCATCTTCTAGAATAAATTATAAATTTTTCGTGTGGAATGTCTTAGATTATGATCCACCACTGCGTAGAGTATTGAATAAGCTTTCCAATGATATGTGGATCATCCAAAACGGATACCCGAGCGACGAGTTATGAACATTCCGATCGAACCATGAATAGTAGTGAACAGTAAAACGTGCAGGAAAAAGTACTGAGGCCTGGCGTATTTTTGCTCCAACTTTAAATGATCATAACTCCTTGTACATAATGATCTGGGTGATCTATTATATATCAATGGAAAGCTCTACGAGTCCTCTTTCCAATGAAATTGGTTTCATCCAATTTTTCTATCGGAGCAAAAGGTTATGGTTGATCTACCTCAGCCTATCAAAAGTGAATTTTTGGGTCAACTTCAAATGATCATAACTCCTCGTACACAATGATCTGGGTGAGATACTATATATCAACGGAAAGATATGAGAGTCCTCTTTCTAATGAAATTAGTTTCATCTAATTGGGATATCAGAGTAAAACATTATGGTTGATCTACTTCAGACTATCAAAACAGTCCACCAAAGGACAGATTCGAGAATTATTTAATTTTTTAAGGGTGTTTTGGTCATTACCCCTCACCCAAAATCCATCCAAACCCTATATTAAAACCTATTAGAAGCATTATATGTTATATTTCATCAAATTCCCTCAAAAAGAAAAACCTAAGCTCCTACATCCAATTTCAAGAACCTCCAAAGTTCACCATTAATTCTGCAAATTTATTCAAGATTCCAAGTTCCTAGTTCAAGAACTCCAAGAACCATCATTCAAAGGCATGATTAACATCTCAAAAACGAGTATCGATCTAAAGTTCATCATTCAAGGTATGTAGGGTTTTTCAACAAGAACTCTTTTTCATTCTTGTGCCCAAAAGTAATTTTCTTTACAAAGGCAGGATTTTTATTTGATTTTTATGAATTTGAAGCATGAACCCATATCTTATGATGATTATTATGAAATCTTGATGTTTATGATTTTGAAAGATGAATTTACATGTGTGGAGATATAAAGCATGAATCTTGAACGAAATTTATCATGATTTTGATATTTGGGTCGTGAATCCCCATTGGAAATTGTGTTTTTTTGAGAAAGTGTGTGTTATAAGAACGTTGATGTTGAATATTTGAGATATTTTGAATGATTTGACCTTTTGGTCTTAATGGAGTTATTTTGAACTGAGTGTGAAAGAAATCCACAACGTGGTTGATTTTGATGGATGCAAAGCATGATGGCTCCCGATGTATACTTATATATTACTGAAATTGTTTTGTTGTGGATTGTCTTTGAAATGATCTGAGCTAAGTCTGGGAGAAATCTTTAGCACCGAGTGAGAGGTATAAAGCGACCTTAATTCCCTAGAACTACGTGCCCCCGTAGGAGTGAGCCTGAGGCTGATTTATATAGTGATCACTTGTTTGTGTGGATTTGATATCGATAGTCCTACTCCGATGGCAAGAATAGGATGGCTCTCCCCAACATGGGTTGTACGTTGGACTCCATGTAGCTCACATAGTTTATGTCGGTTATAGGATCTCCCAGTGTGTGTGTGTTTTCTTGTGTCTATGGTGAATGATGAAGTGATTTGAAAGTGAAATTGTGGAAGTTATTCTTTTGAAAGATTTAAATGATATTTACATTATGAAAATTGATATTCTTGATGAACTGAAAGTGATTGATAAATTATATGATGACTCATATGTGTTATTGTACTTATTTTATCCTCTCATGATTATGATGATTTTCTTTGGGCTATGTGAGTCTTTCATATATCCTGCATATTTCTTATAAATATTTATGATGATGATGTTTATACAACTGCATAAGCCCGCATATACTCGGTTCCTTTCCATGGTACTGACCCACATCTTCGAATGTGGGCTGTATTTTCTCGTAATGTAGGTTTAGGTGCTCAGTTCTAGCTTTGAAAATGATTCTTCGAGCACGCTGTTCTACATCCTCTATTGTGGTGAGTTCTCATGTTCTGAGAACGTGATGTCTGATATTGGTTTCACGGAATTATTTACATTTGATAACTGAGTATGAGTCAGTTGGGGCATGTGTCAATGGCTCGCTGGTTTTATTGATTTTCTTAGAGGCTTGTCAGACTAGTATAGATGTTGGGAGTTGACTAATAAGTCATATTTTGTTATCTTTTTAAAATTCTTTTATTCTTGGATGATGATTACTTTGTTGATATTTGAGGGTTATTTATGGAAACCCCATTGATTTGTGTTGAACTGAATGAAAATGGCTCAAAGGGTTAGCTTGGGGCTACTCGTAGCCTCAAGCACCGTATGACGCTCTGGGACTCATTTTTCGAGGCGTTACAAACTTGGTATTAGAGCCTAAGGTTGTAAGGTGTCCTAGAGAGTCTGACAAGCCGCGTTAAGTAGAGTCTTGATCATCGATGTGTAGCGCGCTACATCTATGAGCAAGAGGCTACAAGACGTTTTAGGAAAAAGTGTGATTCTTTCTTTCAGAAGTCTATCGTGCTTAAAGTATCTCTCTCTGCTATTGATTTGTGCTTTCCTCTTTCAGAAATATGCCTCCACGTCGAGCGAGAAGAAATAATAATGGTTAGCAACCTCAACCCGCTGACCCATTGAATGAAAACATGTCTCATGCTGAATTTCGAGCAGCCTTTTAGGCTCTGGCCCTAGCTGTTACTGCAAATGTTTAGGACAACCTGGCCCAGACTCCACAGCAGCAGGGAGGTGATTCAGCTATTGCCAGGATCCGTGACTTCATGCGGATGAATCCATCAGAATTTTATGGGTCCAAGTCTGATGAGGATCCACGATTGTTTTTAGAGGAGGTGTGGAAGATTACTCAGATGATGCATGTATCCGAGGAACATAGTATGGAGTTGGCTGCGTATAGGTTGAAAGACCTTGCTTATGATTGGGTTGTTGCTTGGAGGAAAGGTAGAGGTGAGAGAGTTGTCCCTACAACTTAGCAAGAGTTCCAGAATGCATTCCTCGATAAGTTTTGCCCTTTGGAGATGAAGGAGGCGAAGGTGGAAGAGTTTATAAACCTGCGACAGGGCTCTATGACTGTTAGGGAGTATTGTCTAAAGTTCAATCAGTTGGTCAAGTATGCTTCTGACTTAGTAGCTGATAATCGGGTTAGTATGAGTAAGTTTGTGACTGGAGTGTGTAGTTATATGGTTAAGGAGTGTAGGTCTGCTATGCTGAATAGTGAGATGAATCTTTCTAGACTGATGACTTATGCCCAACAAATTAAGGCAGACAAGATTAAGGAGAGAGATAAAATGAGAGAGAATAAGAGAGCTAGGTTCGAGCAGCACGAACAGGGTCAGACTAGATTACAGGGAAGGAGTCACCCTCAGTATCAGGATCATTCATCTATGCAAGCACCGTCATCTGCTAGTGCTCCCATGCCTAGAGGTAGGCAGGATCAAGGTAGCAGGTCATAAGCATCCATGTCCCAGTACAGTACTGGCAGTAAGCCAAATTATCCCCTGTGTCCTAAGTATGGTAGGGCTCATTCGGGTGAGTGTTGGGGTGAGAAGAGGGGTTATTTTCGATGAGGTGACATGGGTCACAGAGTTAGAGATTGTCCACAGGATGGATAAGGGCATTGTGACTATTGCCCTCCGACCCAGACTCAGACTGTTAGTGCTCCAGTTCCAGCGACTCGCCTAGCCCCAGCTCAGAGTGTCTCTTCTAGCAATGGTGGCGGGCAGCGCCAGAATAGATTCTATGCTTTACCATCTCTCCAGGAACAGGACTCTCCCGATGTTGTTACTAGTATGCTTCGTATATTTCAGTTTGATGTGTATGCTTTGTTGGATCCTGGATCCAGTTTCTCATATGTTACACCTTTGATTGCTGTGAATTTTGAAATAAGTCCTAAGATTATTCCTGAGCCTATCCTAGTTTCTACCCCAGTGGGTGATTCGATTGTTGCCCAGAAAGTGTATAAAAAGTGTCTTGTTACCGTTCTTCATAGAGTCTTGTTGGATGATCTGATTAAGTTAGACATGGTAGATTTTGATGTGATTCTGGGTATGGACTGACTGTATTCTTCTTATGCCTCTATTAATTGTCGGACCCGAGTGGTCAAGTTTCAGTTTTCGGGTGCATTGGTGTTTTAGTGGTCTGGTAATTCTGTGTCATCCAAGAGTCATTTTATCTCTTACCTCAAAGCTAGAAAGCTTATTTCCAAGGGGTGTATTTACCATTTGGTTAGATTCAAAGACACTAAGTCTGAGAATCCAACTCTCCAGTCTGTTAACGTCGTCAATGAGTTTTGTGATTTTTTTTCGGATGATCTCCCAGGGATACCTCCTGATAGAGAGATAGAGTCCGAAATTGATCTTCTTCCCGATACTTAGCCCATTTCTATTCCTCCTTACTGTATGGACCTTGCAGAACTTAAGGAGTTGAAAGAGCAACTCAAAGATCTACTAGATAAGGGTTTTATAAGGCCTAGTGTTTCTCCTTGGGGTGCTCCTGTATTGTTTGTGAGAAAGAAAGATGGCTCTTTGCATATACGCATTGATTACCGCCAACTTAATAAAGTCACCATAAAAAATAATTACCCCCTTCCGAGAATAAATGATTTGTTTGACCAATTGCAAGGTGCAAGTTATTTCTCAAAGATAGACCTTCGTTTTGGATATCATCAACTCAAAGTTAGGGAGTGTGACATCCCAAAAATTACTTTCCGAACTCGTTATGGTCATTCGGAGTTTCTTGTTATGTCTTTCAGGTTAACTAATGCCCCAGTAGCTTTCATGGACCTTATGAATTGAGAGTTCAGACCATATCTAGATATGTTTGTCATAGTGTTCATCGATGATATACTGGTGTACTCCTGTAGTGAGGATGAACATTCTAATCATCTCCAAACTGTCTTGCAAACCCTTAGAGATCACAAGTTGTTTGCCAAGTTCAGTAAGTGTGAGTTTTGGCTAAGGTCAGTTGCTTTTCTGGGTTATATCATTTCTTCTGAGGGTACTAGAGTTGATCCCTAAAAGACCGAAGCTGTTAGAAATTGGCCTAAACCTATTTCTCTGACTAATATCTAAAGTTTCTTGGGTTTAGCTGGCTATTACCGCCATTTGTTGAGGGTTTCTCCTCTATAGCGTCTTCTATGACTCGGTTGACCCAAAAGAAAGTGAAGTTCTTGTGGTCCGAATCTTGTGAGAAGAGTTTTCAAGAGTTGAAGACTCGACTCACTTCAACCCCCATTTTGACTTTGCCTGATGGTGTTGATGGTTTTATGGTGTACTGTGATATTTCAAGAGTTGGGTTGGGTTACGTATTGATGCAGAAGGGGAAGGTGATAGCTTATGCTTCTAGACAGTTGAAACCCCATGAGAAAAATTACCCCACCCATGACTTTGAGTTGGCTGCTGTTGTGTTTGCTTTGAAAATCTGGAGACACTATTTGTATGGTATCCATGTTGATGTTTTCAGTGATCATAAGAGTCTGTAGTATGTGTTTACCTCGAGAGAATTGAATCTTAGGTAGAGACGATGGTTAGAATCATTAAAGGACTATGATATGAGTGTGCTGTACCATTCGAGCAAGGCCAATGTTATGGTGGATGCCCTAAGTAGAGTGTCCATGGGTAGTATTTCACATGTGGTAGAAGGTAAGAAAGAGTTGTCTCGTGATGTACATCGTTTGGCTAGATTGGGGGTTAGGTTGTTTGACTCTGCTGAAGGTAGTATAAGGGTTCAAAGTAGTTCTGAATCCTCCTTGGTTTCGGAATTGAAGGAAAAACAATACTTAGATGCTAGTTTGGTCAGACTGAAGGAGTCAGTCAAGGACCAAAAAGTAGAGGTTTTCTCCCAAGGGGGAGATGGTATGTTGAGATTGCCGAGTAGATTGTGTGTCCCGAATGTTGATGATCTGAGACAGAGGATTATGGCTGAGACGCATAGGGCGCGGTATTCTATTCATCCTGGTGCCACCAAGATGTACCGAGACTTGCGGGAAATCTATTGATGGAGTGGCATGAAGAAAGATATAGCAGCATTTGTAGCTAAGTGTGCAACATGCCAACAGATTAAGGTTGAACACCAAAGACCTGGTGGTATGATGCAAGAGTTTAGTATTCCCACCTGGAAATGGGAAGAGATAAATATGGACTTCGTGATTGGTTTACCTCCTTCCCGACGCCATCATGATTCCATTTGGGTTGTGGTTGATAGGTTGACTAAGTATGCTCATTTCTTCCCTGTTCATACTTCATATACTGCTGAGGATTATGCTAGATTGTATATCTGAGAGCTAGTCAGACTGCATGGAGTTTCCTTGTCTATCATTTCGGATGGGGGTACTTAGTTCACTTTGCAATTTTGGAAAGTTCTTCAGAAGGGTGTTGGTACCTAAGTGCTTTTGAGTTCTGCTTTTCATCCGCAGACCGATAGTCAGGCTGAGCGGACCATCCAAACCTTAGAGGATATATTGAGAGCTTGTGCACTTGACTTTAAAGGAAGTTGGGATGATCACTTACCGTTGATAGAGTTTGCTGACAATAACAATTTCCACTTTAGTATTGGCATGGCTCCGTTTGAAGCCTTATATAGGAGGAAGTGTAGATCACCCATAGGTTGGTTCGAGGTGGGTGAAGCGGCTGTGAGTGGTCCTAATTCAGTATTTGAGGCTATGGAAAAAGTTAAGTTGATTAGGGAAATGTTGAAAACTGCACAGAGTCTTTAGAAGTCATATGCGGATGTTAGAAGAAGAGACCTTGAGTTTGAAGTTGGTGACCTAGTGTATCTGAAAATTTCACCCATGAGGGGGGTGAAGAGATTCGGAAAGAAGGGGAAGCTTAGTCCCCGTTATATTGGTCCTTACAAAATTCTTAGCCGTGTTGGTAAGGTAGCTTATGAGGTCGAGTTTCCTTCTGAGTTGTCCTCTGTTCATCCAATATTCCATGTCTCCATGCTTAGAAAGCATATTAGCGATGCTGTGGTAGTGGATTCCTCTGTGAGTGCTGACATTCAAGAAAATCTTTCTTTTGATGAGATTCCTATTGAGATTCTTGATTTCAGTGTCCGAAGACTAAGGAACAAAGAAGTTCCCTTGGTCAAGGTATTGTGGAGAAACCAATCTGTTGAGGGTGCAACATGGGAAGCTGAGGCGGATGTGCGATCCAAGTACCCGCACCTATTTTTTGCGAACCACGATCAAGACGAAGGTACCGTTCTTTCCTAAATCATGCACTTTTGATAAAAGTTCCAGCAGTTCAGCTGTCATTTATTATGTGTTCAACTGTAGTTTCTTGAATTTATGCATTCTATGTTGCATTCGGAGTGAGAAACGATGTGGTGATAAGTCTAACGAATGGTTTCAGCTATATCCTCTATTCCCTATCTAATATTCGCATGTCTGGCATCATTTGAGGATGAATGTTTCCCGGGAGGGTGATGTAATACCCCGGGAAATTTTTCGTTGAAATTTTGTGCGTAAACGTGTTGGGTTCTATCTTCTAGAATGAATTATAAATTTTCCATGTGGAATGTCTTAGATTATGACCCACCATTGCGTAGAGTATCAAATAAACTTTCTAACGATATATGGATCATCCAAAACGGACACCCGAACGACGAGTTATGAACATTTCGCTCGAACTGTGAATAGTAGTGAACAGTAAAACGTGCAGGAAAAGGTACTGAGGCCTGGCGTATTTTTGCTCCAACTTTAAATGATCGTAACTCCTTATACATAATGATCTGGTGATATAATATATATCAACGGAAAGCTCTGTGAGTTCTCTTTCCAATGAAATTGGTTTCATCCAATTTGTCTATTAGAACAAAAAGTTATGGTTGATCTACCTAAGCCTATCAAAAGCGAATTTTTGGGTCAACTTCAAACGATCATAACTCCTCGTACACAATGATCTGGGTGAGATACTATATATCAACAAAAATATATGAGAGTCCTCTTTCTAATGAAATTGGTTTCATCCAATTTGGATATCGGAGTAAAACGTTATGGTTGATCTACTTTAGACTATCAAAACAGTCCACCAAAGGACAGATTAGAGAATTATTTGATTTTTTAGGGGCGTTTTGGTCATTCTCCCTCACCCAAAATCCGTCCAAACCCTATATTAAAGCCTATTAGAAGCATTATATATTATATTTCATCAAATTCCCTAAAAAAAAAACCTAAGCTCCTACATCCAACTTCAAGAACCTCCAAAGTTCACATTAATTCTGCAAATTTATTCAAGATTCCAAGTTCCTAGTTCAAGAACTCCAAGAACCATCATTCAAAAGCACGATTAACATCTCAAAAATAAGTATCGATCTAAAGTTTATCATT
>NC_061114.1:20498404-20518618 GCF_002878395.1 Capsicum annuum
ATTTGATATCGATAGTCCTACTCCGATGGCAAGGATAGAACGGCTCTCCCCAACGTGGGTTGTACGTTGGACTCCATGTAGCTCACATGATTTATGTCGGTTATAGGATCTCCCAGTGTGTGTGTTTCCTTGTGTCTATGGTGAATGGTGAAGTGATTTGAAAGTGGAATTGTGAAAGTTATTCTTTCGAAAGATTTAAATGATATTTACATTATGAGAATTGATATTCTTGATGAACTGAAAGTGATTGATAAATTATATGATGACTTACATGTGTTATTGTACTTATTTTATCCTCTCATGATTATGATGATTTTCTTCGGGCTATGTGAGTCTTTCATACATCCTGTATATTTCTTATAAATATTTATGATGTTGATGTTTATACAACTGCATAAGCCCGCATATACTCGGTTCCTTTCCATGGTACTGACCCACATCTTCGGATGTGGGCTGCATTTTCTCAGAATATAGGTTTAGGTGCTCAGTTCCAGGTTAGACAGTGATTCTTTGGGCATGCTGTTCTATATTCTCTGTTGTGGTGAGTCCTCATGTTCCGAGGACGTGATGTCTAATGTTGGTTTTACGGAATTGTTTACATTTGATAACTGAGTATGAGTCAGTTGGGGCATGTGTCAATGGCTCGCTGGTTTTATTGATTTTCTTAGAGGCTTGTCAAACTAGTATAGATGTTGGGAGTTGACTAATAAGTCATATTTGTTATCTTTCTAAAATTCTTTTATTCTTGGATGATGATTTCTTTGTTGATATTTGAGGGTTATTTATGGAAACCCCGTTGATTTGTGTTGAACTGAATGAAAATGGCTCAAAGGGTTAGCTTGGGGCTACTCGTAGCCTCAAGCACCGTGTGACGCTCCGGGACCCATTTTCTGGGGCGTTACAACAGTGAGGGAGACTGACTTTAAGAGCAAAGTGGAAACTGACTATGACTCCTTACGAGTGACAATGAGTCATAGGATGAGTCGTTTTTAGCATATTAGTCAAAAGTCCTGAAGGTTGACAAGTTGAGGTTCCAGTGGAAATGAGTGAAGCCCATGAGTTGTGATGATAGGTAACAACTCATGATGAGGGACCGTGCTGAGCATGGAGAAAAGTACTAAAAGCTAAAATTCACTGGAGTCATAACGAGTCCCAGCCAACAACTCATTACGTCTCACAACAAGTCATGACCACTGAGTTCAGAAGAGGAATAAGATTGCATTTAACGAGTCGTTGTCAGTCCTAACAACTCGTTGCTAGAGACATGACCACCGCCGACTTAATTTTTCTATTTTAATTTAACTAGGTTTCTTTTATTATTTTGAGAAACTATAAATACCCTTGGGTTACTCTTGTATTAGATTACGTACTTTGATATATTTTTACACACTTTATACTTGTGCTCTTGGTTTTTGAATTATTATTCAAATTTGAGACTTTGAATTTTACTCTTTTATTCTTGTGCAATTCTTTCTATGCTTTCTTTATTGAATTTCATGAATTGTTGCATAATCATGAGTGGCTAACTTCCTTAACTAGGGTTGTGGGAACTTTGGCGATCTAACGAAGTAGGGAAAGTGTGAGATTTGGCTAGATCAATGTTTACATGTGTATTATGATTTCCTTCAAGTTAATTGCTTTCTCTGTGGTGGCCAACTCTAAGAGCTCACTTGTATTCGAGATCATCTTTACAAGAGAGATCAAAATTGGAAAAGGGGGATTACGACAGTGATTCGAGGCTACCAACCCTCATCTAATAACTTGAGACCTGCAAGGTGATATTTAAACAAGGATCAAAGACAAGGGATAGTAAAGCGACACCCTATGAGTCACAAGGTAAAGGGTGAGATTTACCTATAAGTCCAGAAGATAGTTGGTAATATCGAGCTTATCAGATTCTGCATGTGCGACGGTGAGATAGTTAGATTGAGTATGAGAAACTTACAGAGTTAGAAAGCCAGGGGGAACATAGTCCTAGTGTTTGTTTCAAATTATTTACAACCAAAAGCATTCTCAATTGGTTACTTTTAATGATTACTGCAAACCCCTCATTTACTTTTCCACACTTTCGGATACTTTAGTAAGTTTGAGATACAAGTTTGACATATTCCCTATGGGACCGATCCCAACCTAGTTGGGCTACTATATTTAACTTTAACAACATTGTATCTTTTTAGAGGTTTAGTTTGGGCGACATCATTCTTCCTGCATAAAAGAGTGTTTTTGCAGTCCATGATGAGAGTTTAGCCACAATTTGGTCAATTAGAGAGTGATACTATAATAGGGTGAGCTTCTTAGTAGATAAAGAAACTCCCAAATAATTAAAAGGGAGATCTCCATAGTTGTAACCTAGAGACTATTGAATTTGACTCTTAACTATATCAGCCACCCCTCAAAAGTATAATGCACTTTTAGCTTGATTTTCTTGCAGTCCAGAAGTCTGTGTGAACACTATAAATTTGTCATGTAACAACTTAACTGAGGCATAATCACCTTTATCAAGCATAAGTAGATCATACGGAAAGCTTAGATGAGTGATTTTTTATCTACCATACAAGGGATGATACTTAAAATGTTGTTGATACTTAAGCTCTTTAAGAGTCCTACTTAAGTACTCCATTACTATGGCAAATAAGAATGGTGACATTGGATGACATTTTCATAGTCCTCTAGTAGCTTCAAAAGGTTTAGTCAGCTCTTCATTAGCCAAAATAATAGGTTACATTAGTGACAAATTGTACAACCCACTCAACAAACTTCTAAGGAAAATCAAGACCCTCTATTACCTACTTCAGATAATGCCAATATACAATGTTGTATGCCTTCTGTATATCCACCTTGATTATGCACCTAGGGGTCACATTCTTTCTATTATAAGCTTTAACTAATTCATATTTATTATATGATTTTTTTAAAGAGATAATGCATCAAAACCCCCCTAAACTTGTCACTGCAACCTACTTTAGCACTTAAACTTAACTCGTATTTATTTACCCCCCTTAAAAACTTCAAACTATATTATTTTCACCCTCTCATCCACTCAACTAGGTAAAGCCTTTGTGTTGTAGGACCACGAGCTATTTTATTGGTCCAAGTCATTTAATAAATTCGGTCCCTACATAACCCGATCCAATGTATATTTAATTAAAATATTGACTCGTTTTAATCAAATACCCGATCCTCTTTAATGAAATAACCCCAAACCCTGCAACTCCCGTCATTTCTCTTAATTTTTATCCCAATCAATTGACCTAATCGATTGAACTCAGGTATTTATGCCCAAAAATACTAAATTTCTTAAAGGACTTTTTAGTTGAATCAACGTATTTGTGCCCAAAACTGAAATCTTGGAGGTATTTTTCATTTACATTGTGTAAGGTTTTAACCCATTTGTTTTTTTGAAGGATTTAGGGTTTTTTGTTGTTGTTTTTTCAATTTTTGCTAATGCATGTACCTTTTCTGACTTTTTTGCAGTTTGAAAATGAATTTTGTGCACATTACGTTAAGGTTTCACCATCGAGGAATTTTACAACAAAAACCTCAAATTAAATATGTCGGAGGTATTGTTACAGATTGTTTAGATGTAGATGTTGATAGATTCTCTTATTATGAGTTTGTAGGATATGTTAATGAAATTGGGAATAATTGTTCATGTTGTGTTTCCTTATATTAGACCACCTAAGTCTTCTAAGTTGATTAAAGTTACATGTGATAGGGATATTTTGGGTATTGTACCCAAATTGAAAAATGGAGATATTGTTCAACTATATGTGTCACATTTAATTAAAGAACCTATTATGGTCCACCCTGCTATTTCTCTTGAATATGAAACCCATGTGGGTGGAGAATCTAGTGCTTCTTTTCATAAAGAGTCTGGTCAAACACGTGAGGATAGTCAGAATTTAGGGTTTTAAGAGGCTGCACAAACTCAAAAATCTACTGATTTTGGAGAAGAGTTTGGTGCAACTTCAGTAGGTATTGGAAAAGAGGTGGGTGGGGTTTCTGGTGGGGTTTGTGAAAAATTGTGTGGTGGGGATTGTACTGGTGTTAAAGAAGAGTTTGGTGCAGCTTCAACAGATATTAGAGAAGAGATGGGTGGGGTTTCTGCTAGTGTTGGTGAAGAGTTGTAGGTGGGGATTCTACTGGTGTTGGAGAGGAGGTTGGTGCAGCTTCAACAGGTGTTGGTGGGTCTTCTGCTGCTACTGCATCAGAATTTCCAATCATTGAATCTGATTAGGAAAGTGCAAGTGAAAATAGTGAAGATTCAGGTTATAGAGACTTGTTTGATGCAATTAATGATGAATATGGCAGTGATGTTCATGAGAAGGTTAAGACTTTGAGGGAAGGTAAAAGAGCTGTCAAACTTAAAAAGAAAAAAAGGTGTCCTAGAGCTGAAGGGGTTAAATTAGGCAAAAAAAGAGTTGATATTGGATATGATGAGTATTTATCCAGAAAAAAAAAATACTTTGAAGGATAATATATGTGGTGATGAGCCATATTTTGATTCAAATGAAGAGGCTAGCTTTGAACTAGACAGTGATATAGATGCTAATATTGAAGATGAGGTCCAACAGGCTTCAGGTAGTGGGGAAAAAGACAAGGAGAGCAAAAAAAACTAAAGAAAGAATTGTGTTTGATCCTACTTGTAGGTTAGTTGTTTGGGAAACTGGTTTATGTTTTGAAAATGTTAAGCAATTTAGAGAAACTATTACTAGGTATGCAGTTCAAGAACATGTAGAATTGGACAAGTTTATTAATGAACCAACTAGGGTGAGGATAAAATGTGCAGATGGTTGTCCTTGGTTATTGTTTGGTAGTCATGACTCAAGGACATGGGATTTTGTTGTGAAAAATTATATTCCAGTCCATAAATGTACTGCCACAACAAAAAATAAATTGGTCAATTCAAAATACTTAGCAGATAGGTACAAGGACATAATTATTTCTGTGCCAGAAATTAGAGTTTTCAATTGCAGAATTTGGTGAAAACAGATTTCCAGGTGTATGTTGGTAGAACTGTTGCAAAAAAAGACAGAAATATTATCTTGCAAGAAATTATGGGTGATCATATGGAGGAATTTAAAAGAATATTGAATTATAGGGATGAACTTTTGAAGTCTAATCCAGGAAGCACATGTGTGGTAAGGCTTAGTGAAGAAACTTTTGAAGAGGGAAGAAGAAGATTTCGGGCATTTTATATTTATTTTGATGCTTTGAAGAAAGCATTCAAAGCTGGATGTAGAAGATGTGTTGGGTTTGATGGTTGTTTTTTGAAAGGTATTTGCAAAGGACAATTACTTGTAGCATTTTGCAAATATGGGAACAACCAGATGCTACCACTGGCCTGGGCAGTGGTTGAAGTTGAAAATAACTTCACTTGGAGATGGTTTATTAGGCTAGTATAGGATGATCTTGAGCTTGGAGATAGGACAGAATTAACAACTATTTATGATATGCAGAAGGTAACTTTTTTCTCTCTTATCTCTTTATTATCTGATTTTACTTTATTTGTTATTATGCCACTTAATTTTTTTATATTTTGTTGAAGGGTCTTGACACTGCTATTCATGAGTTGCTGCCAAATGTAGAACAAAGAATGTGTGCAAGACACATTCTTGCTAACTGGTCCAAACAATGGAAAGACATTGAAAGAAGAAATTATTTTTAGAGATGTGCCAAGTCTACATATGAGCAAGAGTTGAAAAAAAATCTAGATCATATGGAGATGTTAGGTGACAAGATAGTAGATGACCTACTATGGTACGACATTAAAAGATGGTCTAAGGTCTACTTCAAAAATTTATGTTGTTGTGATAGTGTTGACAATAACATGATTGAAAGTTTTAATTCATGGATATTGGGTCCAAGACACAAGACCATCATTACAATGCTTGAGGAAATAAGGATTAAAATGATGAGAAGAATTGGACAGTTGAGGGAGTTTTCTAATACTTGAATAACAAATATTTTACCAATGGCTTTAAAGGTATTGGAAGAGAACACATCAAAATCAATGAAGTGTACACTTGAATGGAATGGTGAATATGGTTTTGAGGTAAAGGACAGTTGGGATAATGCCTTCATAGTGAATTTGAGTAACAACACTTGTACTTGTAGATCTTGGATGCTAAAGGGTATACCTTGCCGTCATGCTATAGCTGCACTACATTAGAATGTTGGAGCCTATTCACTATGTTGCACATTGGTATAACAAGCAAACCTACCTTAAGACCTATACCTACTTCATTCAACCTGTCACTGGAATGGAAATGTGGCCACCATCAACTAACCTTCTTGTTATACCCCCTAAAACTAGAAAACTACTAGGCAGACCTAGTAAGAATAGAAGAAAAGAGCAGTCTGAAAATAAGACAGGTAAACTGTTTAAAAAGGGTATTGAGATGACCTACAACAATTGTCATGCTAAGGGCCATAATAAGAGGGGTTGTCCTTTGAATGCAAAAGCTACTACTGGTAGAGGAAGAGGGACAACTTCAGCAATGTCAAGTGTTGGTTCTTCTGCAGCAGCAATTGAATCTCAACCAAACACAAGTAGAGAAAGAGGAAGACCTAAGGGTTCTACAAAACAGGTAATCATTTGGCTTCTTTATTTACTATTTATTCTTATTAAATAATTTTTAATTTTATAATAGGATGCTGCTGCTTCTACTCTGAATGTGGTTGGTGTGGCCGAAAGAGGTAGAGAGACTGTTGGTGTTGCTGGAAGGGATAAAGGGTATGTTGGTGTTGCTGGAAGAAGTAGAGGGACTATTGGTGCTGCTGGAAGGGGTAGAGGGACTGTAGGTGTTGCTGGAAGGGGTAGAGGACTATTGGTGTTGCTGGAAGGGGTAGAGGGACTGTTGGTGTTGTTGGAAGGGGTAGAAGAACTTCTGTTGCTGCTATATCTAATGTTGGTGGTGTTGCTGGTAGGAGTAGTGGTATAACTTTTAAAAGGCCAAGATTGGTTAGTATGAGAGTGCTACATACACAGAGCGGTTTTACAATCCATAATGTAAGTTGAATGATTTCACAGTTTTTAATTTTCAAGCAAATAATCAAATGTCTAAGATCATTTATTCTTGTGTTAATGCAGTCTGGAATGACTTTGAACTCCTCTATAGTGACTGGAAATCTTGGGCATCACAGGCCAAGATCAGGTGTCAAATGGAAAGAAAAAAAAGTTGTGACCCAACAAGGACTTCAAAAAATAAGAGCACAAAAAAGAATGAAGCCAAGTTCCAAAACTGTTGAAATGAATATGAGCCAAACATGCTCACCAGCTGTGTAGTTGAAGATGCAGTAGTAACTGGTATGCAGCTGTGGCTGCATTAGTTTTGATGAATTATTAATGAAGTTCTCTTGTCTTTTTGAAAAATAATTATGCAGCTTTGACTGCAATGTGATATTGTTCTCTGTTAATTATGCAACTGTGACTGCACTAACTTAATCTTTTTTGTCAAACAATTATGCAGCTTTGACTGCAATGTAATATTGTTCTCTGTTAATTATGTAGCTGTGACTGCACTAACTTAATCTATTTTATCAAACAATTATGCAGTTGTGACTGCAATGTATTTACAATCTTTGTTATATATGCAGCTATGACTGCACTATTTTGATGCCTAATTTTTCTCTTTTGACTACTTTGGTATATATTTGCTGTTCTTTGGTATATATGCAACTATCATATCATTATGCAACTGTGCCTGCACTATCATATATATGTAGAATTCAATTGAATCACTTTGGATTGAATCATGTTTGATAGTCCAATAAGAACAACAACATTCCATTTGTAATCCGAGAAGAAAACATTACATTAAATTATCGTCCCACAAGACCTAACAAAATTTACTCTATTCCAAATACAATGTATAAAGAACTACATTACACTAAAAATAAGTCAAGAATAATTACATTAGATCAAATTCATTTCAAAATAAAGGATGATACACACCATAATACCAACTAAGAACACCAAATTCTAAGGTAATTTTATTGATTTTTTTTTTACGTAGATCATCCCGAATCAATAGCTAGTAGCAATAACCACAACACAACAACAAAGCACAATAATAAACAGTGCATTATCCTTAGTCATTCCTTTAGCCATGTAACTTCTCCACTTTTTCTCTCTTTATTTCATCTTCTCAATCTCTTTTTCCAGCTTTTTCAACTTCATATCTACACAATTATCATCTTCTTTGGATGCTTTAGGCTTATCAACTTCTTCAGAAGTTTTCGCAATCAATTTTCTAACTTCATTTAATGATGTAGTCTTGTTATATTGCGATGATTCCACTAAATTCCCAAGCTTACCTAATTTTTAAATCAATTTAGGGATTTCAAATTTGGACCTCGAATCTGTATTTTCTTTATCCCTCCAACACCAAAAATCGAAAGATCTTAGACCCTTCCATGATTAAAAAGAAGAAATCAGAATTCAATTAAATCAGTTGCGATAAAAAGAATGAGAAATTGGGAGAAAAATATCATCTTTACCCCATCGTAATTACAAGCCCAATATCTTCTACCGGGATTCGTCGAAGTCCAACATGTCTTCAAAGGCACCACAAATCCATGATTGCATCGAACCTCTTGGTTCAAAGCAAAATTATCCTCCTCCATACAAAGCTTACTCAAGTTAATTGATCTCATGATGTGCTACAAAGAATTCACTCCAAAAAATTACATCAAATAGAAAAAAGTTGATAAGAAAGAATAATTTTTTTAAAAGAATAGAGGAATTATACCTTATAATAAAGTAAAAGGCTTGATTTTCTAAGGGATTTCAAATCTTGCCTTGATTGAAGATGAAGTAGATGAGAAAAGAAAGAGAAATTAGGGTTCTTATTGAGTTTGGGGGAAATATTACCGTTGCCTCAACTTTTATCCTTTTTTTTTGTTAAATTTCGACCTTCTACGTGCTTTGATTTGATGGAGAAACACGCGCCTTAGTTGGAGGGACGAGAGGTGAAAATAATATAGTTTAAAGTTTTTAAGGGGGTAAATAAACGCGTGTTAAGTTTAAGTGCTAAAGTAAGTTGCAGTGACAAGTTTAGGGGGGGTTTTGATGCATTATCTCTTTTTTAAAAATTGAACAATATTGAAAGAACCATAAGGGTCTAGTTGAAAATTATTTCAAACTTTAATTTTGTATTAAAAATTAGTTTGAAAATATTCTTTTTGAGCTAAAGTGATTTTTAATTTAAAATGAAGGAAGTTTTAGTTAAAAAGTAAATCTAATAAGTGGCAAGAAGAGACCAATTACAAATACGCAAGTGGAAATGGTCTTAAAAAAAAGAATAAGAGCAATAGTAAAAATATTTAACACAAGGACACCATTAATTGTCGTGTGTGATAAGTTAATTCACTTAATCAAAGAAGTAAAATACCTAAAATTCTCTTGTGAGGACTACCAAAAATTGAGATCCTCCCTTATGTACAGTAGTAAATCAGACATCACTCGTCTTGTCCCAATTTATGTGAGGTAGTTTGTTCGCCATGAATTTTAAGAAAGAAAGAGAGTGTTAAAAAGTGCGGTCTAAAATAATTGATAAATATTTGTGTGGATATAAATAATTTTATTAAGAGTAAAATGGATAGTTAAGTGTCTGTTTATATATTATAAATAAAAGAAACATGATTTTAGTATAGGGCTGTTTAGAATAATCCGAACAGAAAATTTTTTATTGGTTTATCAGTCATGGGTTATGCATTTAGCAGTTTTGATAATGATTTTGATTTTTTTGCGCATCGAGTTATCGGTTTGTAATGATATGAAGTTTTTTCTTAACAGGTTAACCAATAACCTAAGGGGTCATTTGGATGGGAGCTAATCCTGTGATAAGTTATCCCACCATGTATACGGGGTAAGATGTTCCATTACTAAGATATAAACAGTGAGATAAATAATTTTGGGACCAACTAATATCTTCCACCAAATATTTTTGGATAATATAATCCCACATTTTATCCTGAATTATTATACTTTATCCGTTAGACCAAATAATCCGTAATAATAAATTAATAAATCACATCTCTTCTATTAGGTATAATAAAGTTTATATTATAAATGGTACAAGAATTTCAAAAATAATTCATCACATTCACATCAAATTCCGCTTTCATTCTCTCATCAGTCAAGTCTACACCCTTCATCTCTCTCCAAAGTTAACAACAATGTGCATTTTGACTATCACTTTTCTTGCAACATATGTCTTTTTCGTGCAAAAAATAAAATAAAATGAATCGATCATTTTAATTTGTTTATTTTGCTTTGAGAAAGTCCAATAAAATTGACTAATATTCAAGTGCCTAGTAAAACGTAAAAAGAATCAATTCTCTGTTAAAGAGATTCTAACCTACAAAGTTCTAGTTAGAGATAAAAAAGTACTTACCATTTTACCTTTTATACCAAAATAATTTTTGGTCCCTGTTGCCATATTTCTTCAAATCAATTTGTTTATAGTAAGTTTTCCTTATGATCAATTATTGGTAAACAATCGCATAAATATAATATGTCTACAGCAACAACAATGACATTTCAAGAAAAAATTACTTCACTACAGTGTGAGGCCATAATAAATTCCTGAATAATCAATTGATAGCGATGAGAACATAACAAAGGATAACATGATATGCCTACCTTTTCAATGTTAGTGAATGCGCAAGTAGACATTTCAAGTAAAATCCTAGTAACATAGCCTTTATAGCAACCTACAAGTACTTCTAATATTTGCACCAACTATATAAGTACATGTAGAACTTACCCTTACCTAACTACTCACTACTACTTTTATGAGATAAGAGATTATTTTCGATAAATTCTCTGCATAAGAAATAATAAAAAAATTTAAATAAAAAAATAACCTAATAAAAATTTACCACAAAATCATCCTTGTCTGAGATGTCCATATACTACAAAAAAAAATCAAAATAAAATAAAATCAATTAAATTTGATTGACACAAAAATAGAAATTCATAAAATTCTACGATACAAAAATAAATCTAGAGAAATTTACAATTTCAATGAAGAGAGAATATTTAATCTAACCAAATAGAGTAATAATAATAATTACTCCCTTGATCTTAAAGATTTAAACAAAGAAAATATGAATAAACCCTATCATAAATAACTCCCTTCATCCTAATAGTAATAGATCAATAATTATTCCCACAAAAAGTACGAAAAATTGAAAATTACTCCAATTCATTCTAAAGACCTAAACAAACCAAAATAAGTAAAAGACAAAAAAAAAATCTAAACGACAAAACCATCGGTTTTTTCTGAAAAAAAGCTAAAACAAAATATCTTAAAATAGGAAACAAAAATTAACCTACATTTCTAATGAAAAATATCCCACTAATTTTACGCCTAAATTAATTATATGCCTTTGAGTTCTATGTTTAAAAGGATTCTACCCGATAAATATGCAATAAAAAATAAATTCTTCCCCTAAAATATGAAATAAAAACTAAGTTACATTAACCTATATTTAAAAGGATTCTGTATTTGAAGTATGGAAGGAAAATTAAATCATATCAACTCAATAAAATTAAATAATAACTAGAGAAAAATAGTAAAAGTACAATTTTATTTATTGCGAACTCTTTGGATGAAGGGAAAAAAGATCTATAATACCCCCAATTTTTTGAACTCTAGACCTCTCAAAAGATAGGCCACAAAGTTAGCTTTCCAACGCTTCAAGTCTCGCCTTAATCCGAAGTCGTGACAAAAATATGTCGAGAGTTTTCCTTAAGGACCTGATACATTGCCATGACTATGACTCAGGAAACGAGTCGTAACCACTCGTGATGAGTCATCACGTGTGAGTTGTAGTCATTCCAGTAAAGGCCCCATGTTTTGTCCCAATGCTTTAACTCCTCCCTAAGACCCATAATCAGTGGCTACAAGTTGTTAGGAGAGACTCGTAGTCACAACAGTATGTAACTAAGATTCCCTTCCAGTGATTATGAGTCCAGAATATGACTCGTAGTCTGACATTACGAGTCGTATAGTGGATTCGTAGCCTAACTGATGAGTAACCCAGGAACTCAGCCTCAAACTACGACTCCACCTAACAACTCATAACCAGTCCCAATGAGTCGTAAGGTGGTGAGTCGTAGTCAAGACAGTGAAGGCCCCAACCTCAGAGTTCCAACCTATAACTTAGACTATGACTCGTAGCCAATCGTGACGAGTCATAGGATGAGTAGTAACAATTGGGAGCACAGATTTTTGTATGATTTTCTAGGGGTTTTTAAGTCTTTTTTCACTCCTTTTAAAGCCTAACCCACACCGTTTAGGCTTTCCAAAGGGGGGTATAAAAGACCCAAAGCCCCAATTCCATCATTAATCATAATTCAACTCAGAGAAGACAAAGAAGAGCGATTTCCTAATTCCTCAAGATCAAATTAGGCTTTCTCAAGAACAAGGTCAATTGCAAGGATTTCACCAAAGCTTTCACTTCAGGTATATGGGATATTCATCAATGGGTCTCTTCCGCCCATTGAGTCCCAAGAATTTCCTATTTTTACAAGGATAAACCCTTTTCCCCAAATTGATGAAACTTCATGTAGACTATGAATTTTATAAATTTCCCCTCAATTGCTTTGATTCTAAACCATGAAAATCCATTCCCTCATAATAATAGTGTTTTCATATGTTTGATAATGCAAATGTCTACTCCATGCTTAATATTGAAATATTAGGTGTTAATCATGATTTTTCCTCTACCCTGGATTATTCAATTCTGCATTACATAGTGTTGGTGGGTTATGAACACCTGATACTTAGAAAAATCATGCATGTTACAGTTTTCAGGTTACAAGTCATTCATATTATGCTTGTTTCATTAAATTTAGAATATTATCATAATGAGCACTTGTAAGTACCAGATCATGCTAAATGAATAACAATACCAATGTCATTTAGTTGGGAGTAATACTTAGTACTAAGCGAATGCAGGGATGATGACTCTCCCATCAGTTAGGCATGAGTCGTTAGTAGTAGTCCCTAAGTTACAGATCTACATCACCACCGTAGATTTTGAGGGGTCTCCCATCAATAGAGGCATGACACCCTCATCTTTCGGGATATCAAATTATTGGATCCACGCCTGCTAGTATTAGTACCCCTGGCAAGGTACCAACACCCTTCCAATTAGGGTTTTAGTTAGCTCCCACAGTCTCAGTTCAGTATTCAGATTATACCAGTTCACGTTTTCATGACAAGTGTCTAGTCTATCAGTTAATCAGTTTTACATATTATTTTAGGACATGCTTTACTTGGTCTTGCATTCGATTTACATGTTCATGTATTCATACTCAGTACCATTCTAGATTTATGCATATCAGCTAGTCCTTATCTCATATACTAGTGCATTCAAAGTACTGACCGGATACTCTCTTTTGCACTATATTGATTTCATAATATAGGTTTGGACGCTCAACCCAGATAGCATGTAGTCCATTCTTGTACTACTCAGCAGCAATTCTGGTGAGTCCTCATCCTTCGAGGACAAGTTATACATAGTTACTGTCAGCATTTCTCTTATTACTATTGGTTAGAGTTAGTTGAGGGTTTGTCCCATCAACTCTTCATGTTTAGAGGCTTTTAGATAGTCAGACTTGATTTTAGTTTTATCAGATGTTCAGATATTATATCTTATTAGTTTTACCCAGTTTAGCTTCTGCATATTATGTTATTTTATTATTATTTTCAGTGCTCACAGCAGGTACCAGACCATGAGTTAGCTTGGGTTACTTGTGACTCTAAGTACCGTGTTACGACAAGGGGGTAGTCTTAAGTCATGAAAACTTAGTATCAGACACAAGAATTGAAGTGTCCTAGTGTAACACCCAAGTGTTGGTCCCTGGAAAATTCTGAGTTTTGGGCTTACTGCCCTGACTATAACTCTCTTAGAGAGTTGTAAGAGTCATTGCAGGTCATAATACCCAGTCGTAATGTGACCAGTGAGATATGTCTAAGTCACTATTTTGACTACGACTACCATGTTACGAGTCATAAGGACTCAAAGCAACTCGTATAGTCTTTTTCTTAAGGAAACTAGTGTGATGCCCAAAGTATTATGTCCTGAGTACGACTAGGATGTAATGAGTCATATGGACTCGTTACAAATCGTAACATACTTTCAATAATTAGACCCATATTGGTTGTACGAGACACTATCCAGACTATGACTAAGCAGAAATGAGTTGTAGGGTGATCTTATGAGTCGTAAGGTCACCCGTAATGACTAGCGACTTATTTTCCATCTTTTTAATAACGGTATTTTAGATATTTCCCCCTTATTCCAATAATAATCTATGACCTGTAAACGTACTTGGGACCCTATTTTCATCTAAAACACACATCAAATACATTCTCTTTTCTCTCAAATCCATTCAAGCATTAATACTTAGGGTTTTTAAGAAGTAGGTCAAGTAGAGCTTCAAGGGTTGAATTCTCTCCATAATCTTGGGTATTTCAGGTATGCAACTCTACTCTTAAACTCGTTTTATCTAATGCATGAATTTACATGGTTAATATGTGGATTTAAAATAAGGGTTTTGATATGGTTGAGGGATTTGAAATGAATGGTTCTTAAATTGATTTCCCCTGGTTTATTATGCACTATTCATGCCTTGTTAATGATTTTGAACTTATAGGGTGCATGAAATTCGTGAATAATCAAAGGGGTTATGTTCTTCCCAATTATGATAAATTTTGCTTTGACATATGGTTTTGGAAATTGAGTTCCCTCAACCTAAATGTGAAATTGATAATGATACATGGCTTTGTCACATGTTTTGGCTTACTCAGTTAAACTAATGTATCGCCATAAAAGGTTAATGAACCGTGGTATGATTATATTGAACTTTAGGGTATGTGAATTCCCTGTATGAATGTTAATTGAACCTAAGGGATCATGAATTTCCCCCGTGTGATGGTTGATGGGTTATAGAATGATAATAAACTTTCAATGGGGTTGGTATAACGATACCAATGGGATACTTAAATGCATAATCAGTTCAATAAATTGGGAATATGTGTTAAGTAGTTTAATTGGTCTTAAAAATGGGTTATGGAGCGGGGCTATGAAAGTGGAGGTCCCAAGAGACCAACATTAGGAATCGCGCTAGCCGACACAAGGGTTTAAATAACCAAGAGGTTCGATTCCCCCTTATTATTATTATATGATTGGGAGATTTGAGCCTCTCAAGTTATATAAATTGGTGCTTAAGTCAGCTTTGATTTATGTCGGGAGGTTCAAGTCCCCCATCAGGCATATGATATATGATTATCCTTTGGTTCGTGTAGTTATATGCACTGGGGACCTTCTATCTGGGGGAAAGTTGGGTCCATATATCCTGTGGGTGCCTTGATTTTGTCGATTATGCTACACAATCCAGGTTAAGATTTTAAAAGTTCATGTTAAGCTTTGTTTCCTACCTCGACATATGATATATGTATATGTATGTATTTGCATTTGATGGTGTGCATTGGAGTTGACTGGTTTTGAATTATTACTCATAGCATTATTTTATTCCTTATCCCTGAGTTACATGTTAGCGCTCCAACTGCTAACCATCTTCGAATATTGTATCCCCACGTGATATAGCCCCAAAAATTCTTTTACCTTTCTTGTACAGTGATAAGGTATTCGTGGATAGTTTATGAGTTGACTTGAAGTGGTGAGCTTCCATCCTTCGGAAGACTTCATTCATGCTTTTGTTTTTATGTCTTAGACTTTGTTTCAGACTTGTTTTTGGTTATGGTCGGCGGCATGTCCTAACACTTTATTGGTATATGGTTTTATTAAAGGGTTTGTGCATACTTTGAACTTGGGTGTTGTGTTGGTAATTGGTATTGGTTATCAGTGTCATTTGGTGGTTATTGATATAACTTAGAATCTTTGAATATATATTACTCTATCTTGTTATATGTTTGAACTTCAATCCATGTTAGTGTGTATTGTGTTCTGTTAGATAGGAAATAGGGGTGGTCTTCGATCCTCAATAGACTTGAGATGCCCATTACATCCAGGACCTGGTTTGGGTCATGAAAAATTTGGTATCAGAGCCAGGTTCATGGTCAATTGGGTCCACAAAGCTGTGTCAAGTAGAGTCTCTTTTATGGGTGTGTAGTGGGTCACATTTATAAGGTAGAGGCTATGAGGCATTTAGGATTATTTTCCTTTCTTGTTGTCTTATTTTCGTTCTATAGAGTCTAAGGTCTTAAATATCTTTAATTCCTATTTGCTCGCCTTTTAGATCATGTCTTCAAGAAGATCTGATATTCATGGAAGCTCTTCTATTTCGTCTGAGGACAACGTAGATGAAGCTCATCATACTTATGGGGTATATACTCGATTTAGGGTCACTGCTTCTAATCTCCCCCGTAAAGTCCCATCGATCTCTACTAATCCCACTTTAGAGGGTAAGACTCATGCTCAATCACCTCAGGGAGATATTACCAATGCTGAGTTTTGTCGCTCCATTCATTTGTTGACCCAATTGGTGACATCTCAGTCACAACAATTGGGTTCTGCTGGTATTGTTGTGATTTCTTCTGAGGCCACTAGAGTTGGCCAGTTTATGAGGTTTCACCCTCCAATTTTCACTGGTACTAAGGTCTAGAAGGATTCTCAAGGGATCATAAATGAAATAAAAAAGATCTTTCGAGTGATGCATGCTACTGATGTGGAGGGTGTGGAGTTCACTACTTATCAATTGAAATATATAGTGTATCAGTGGTATGAGAAGTGTCAGTCTAGGAGTAATGATGTTGAGTCAGCTTTATGGGATTATTTTTTGAGTGCCTTTCTTGATTGCTCCTTTCCTCAGGAGTTGAGGGAGAAAAAAGCTGAGGAGTTCGTAAATTTGAAGCAATCCAAGATGATGGTAATTAGTATGCCTTGAAATTCCATTAGGTTTCACGATATGCTTTTCAGTTAGTGTCTAACATGAGGGCTAGAATGAGGAAATTTTTTTTTGGGTTGTCCCCTAATTTTATTCTGAAGAGCAAGGCTACCTTGTTGAATAAGGATATGGACATCTCTAGACTTATGGTGTATATGTAATAAATCAAAGAGGAAAATAAGAATTAAGCTGAGAAAAGGAAAAGAGAGAATAAGAGATTTAAACATTCAGAGCAGGGTGGAGGCTGGCAATAGAGCGGTAGAGATAGTGGGAAACAGTCTCAGAGTAGGAATTGAGGGAGTCCTAACTCCTATTCGATAGCTAGAAATCCTTACCTAAAGTTATCTGGTGATTGACATTTTTAGAGTGATGATAGTTCTAGGGCACAGGGTGCCCAATCTCAGGCCAGTGGGGCCTAGTCAACACCATTATATCCTCCTACAGATTCTTTGGTTAATTACACCATGGTCAGTGTAAGAAGGAGAGGAATCAGTGATTTAGTTATGGTTAGATTGGTCATATAAAAGGTTCCTATTGCTACTTCATTAGCTTCTGCACCAAAGAGTACCACTTTTGGCTCCGGCGCTGGTCGGAATTGTCTCTATGCTCTTACTACCTGTCAATAGTTTAAGGCATCTCGTTATTTCATCACTGGTATGTTGAAACTCTTCTTTCGTGATGTGTATTTCTTGCTTGATCTGGGGTCTACTCCTTCTTATGTGACCTCATTTGTGGCTGTGCATTTTGGTTTTGGTCTCGAGTGTATTTCAAACCACTTTTTTGTTTCTCCCCAGTGGGTGAATCTGTGGTTGCTAGAAGAGTATATATGGATTGTGTGGTATCTATTTGTGGTAGGAAAACTTTGGTGGATTTGATTAAATTATACAAGGTTGATTTTGATATCATCTTGGGAATGGATTGGTTGCACTCATGCTATGCCTCTTTAGACTATTGGACCTGTAAGGTCATTTTCAAATTTCTAAATGAGCCGGTTATTGAGTGGTAAGAGAGTTTCCTAGTTCCTAAGGGGAGGTTCATATCATATCTTAGATCCCCAAAATTGATTTTTAAGGGGTGTCTGTATCATTATGTTTGGGTTAAAGATTCTAATTCGGAGGATCCTTTCTTTCAATTTGTATCCGTGGTTAGTGAATTTCTCGAGGTCTTCCCTGATGATCTTTCTGGTGTTTCTCTCAATAAGAAAATTATTTTTGGGATTAATCTTCTTTCTAACACTCGTCCTATCTCTATCCCTCCCTATAGGATGGCTCCAGTTGAGTTGAAGGAGCTTGAGGAGCAGTTGAAAGATCTCCTTAATAAGGGTTTCATTCGCCCTAGTGTGTCTCCGTGGGGTGCTCTTATTTTTTTATACCTAAGAAGGATGGTTCCCTTCGGATATGAAATAATTACCAGCAGTTGAATAAGGTGATGGTGAAGAATATGTACCCTTTTCTAGGATTGATGACTTGTTTGACCAGCTACAGGGTGCTAAGTATTTCTCCAAGATTGATCTCCATTCGGGCTATCATCAGCTAAAGATTATGGAGTAGTATATCCCTAAGACTGCATTCCATACCCGCTATGGTTATTTCGAGTTCTTGGTCATATTTTTTAGGTTGACCATTGCCCTGACAACATTTATCGATCTCATTAATTGGGTATTCTGTAAGTTTTTAGATTTTTTTGTCATTATATTTATCGATGATATTCTGGTTTTTTTGAAAAGTGAGGTAGATTATGTGTAACACCCCGTATTCAAGTACATATATTGGCGTATTCAAGTACGTGTATTGATCTTATTTATATGGAATTAATTTTATTTTATTTTATTTATACCGGAATTTGCCCGTTGATGGTTCCATACGAAGGTTATTGAATAAGCTTTCCAACGATATAAAGATTTCCAAAAACGGATAGGTTTCGGATATAATCGAGCACGTTCGAAACTATAAAACGGTGGCCGGGATATTGGGAATAGTAAATGTGCAAGAAAATTTCCTGCACACAAACTATTGAGGCCAGCTATTTTTTTTGGGTCAACTTTGAACGATCATAACTCCCTTAATATAATGAACTGGGAGATCTGCCACCTATTAAAAGAAAGATCTTTGAGTCTTCTTTCCAATTCAATTGGTTTCATCCAAATCCGACATCTGAGTAATGAGTTATACTCGTTTTACTTCAGCCTCTCAAAACAGATTTTTAGGGTCAACTTCAAACGATCATAACTCCTTGTACATGACTAACTGGGTGGCCTACTTTATATTAAAAGAATGCTCTTTGAATTATCTTTCCAACGATACCAATTTCACCCAAATCCGATATCGGAGCAAAGAGTTATGGTCGATTTACTTTAGCCTATCAAAACAGTCCACCATGGACAGATTCGGATTTACTTAAATTTTAAGGGCAATATGGTCATTTTCCATCACCTCATAGACGAAAATTGGTCATTATATACATATACTTAGCCTCATATCCATCATTTATCATCCAAATTATTGAAGAATAAGAAACTCTAGCCTAAGTTCAACTCCAATTATCTTATGATTCAACCGTAGAAAATCCAAATTGATTCCGTAGTTGTGTTCACCGTCTCGAGGGCTTCGAGAAGCACCCCTTATTTGTGCCAACAGGACTTCAAAATCAAAAGGGCCATTTTATGGTAAGGATGTAAATTATGTTGGTGTTATTTATATGGATATGTATATATATATATGCATGTGAGCATAAGAAGTATGTTATTTGATTGTTGTTGAAAGATGATTGGAAATGATGTTGGATTATTCTTGTGCATAGTTGGATTACGTTGAATTGTGAAGGGATTTGGTATGATGATGTGGTATTGAAATGATGATTATATATATATATATACACATAAACCGATTGTTCAAGTTGGTTTTTGGAATGCTTTGGAAATATTGGTTGTATGGAATTATGGAAGAGAATTGTGGTGTTGGGTTGCTAATACTAGATGCCAAACATTTCATTGTAGATAACTGATTTGTAATGGTGGGAAGTTGTGTTGAATTGGTATCCGAATCTACAACGAGGTATGTAAAGCATACTCTAACGATGTTCTTTGGCATGAAAACACCAATGTTCCATCAAGTAAGATTCCGAGGTTGTCCAAAAATATGTATTGTTCTACATTACCAACGAAGTTGTTTCCATTCTATAAAGTGTCAAAATGTTTCATTGATATACCGAAAGGCTTCTATTTCATTGTTGTGATATTGGTGATTCCGAAACACATTGTTGATGTACCAATGAGTCTGTATTACATC
>NC_061114.1:20521618-20532144 GCF_002878395.1 Capsicum annuum
CCACAAATGTGTTTGAATTCAAGAACCCAATTCAGATTAATGATAAGATAATGTATATGATCCTAAAAGTGTTTATAAAGTGTGGTTCACTTCTATTATGATTTATTCACTTGCGTCTGATTTTCTTGATCCCCCATACCACATATGATTATTTACAGCTTTACATACTCAGTACATATTTCGTACTGACGTCCCTCACGGGGGACCTGCATTTCATGCTGCAGGCATAGGTGCTTCAGCGCATTCACAGTATAAATAGCCAGGTCATACAACTATTGTTGGTGAGCTCCAGTTTGCTTCGGAGCTTTCCGAGTCGGTCCCTTATGTTTTGTTATTGTACAGGAGTCATGTGTGGGCGGTGGTTTGTCCCGACCCTAGTTATGTCATGTATATCCTAGAGGCTTTGTAGAAATAAGGAAGGGTAAAGTCATGGAAGTTTATATAGTGATGTTATATTTGTATATGTGGTGGCCCCGACGGCCAAGTATTATATATATTTATATTTGTGCGTGTTGTGTTGATACAGGTAATTAGACCCTTCTATATGCAACGAAGTGCTATCCAAATTTTTGGTGACATGTAAGTGAAAGTACAGGTATTTGAACGGGTTCTCCCAGGCCTTCTCGGCTTCGGGTGCCAGTCCGGCCCGATAGGATTTTGGGGCGTGACATTATGTTGATCACCTTTATATTGTGTTGCATTCTCTAAAGGATCAGCATTTCTATGCTAAGTTTTAAAAGAGTGAATTTTGGTTGAAAGTTGTTATTTATCTAGGTCATGTTGTATCTAGTAAAGGGATTATGGTGGATCCACAAAAGGTGGCAGTGGTTGAGAAGTGGCCTAGACCCATGACTACAATCGATATTCGAAGCTTCTTGGGTTTAGCCAATTATTATTGAAGGTTTGTGGAGGGATTCTCATCTATTGTGGCTCCATTGACTAAGTTGACCTAGAAGGAGGTAAAATTTCTATGGTCGGATTCTTATGAGGGAAGTTTTGAGAAACTGAAAGATAGGTTGACCTTTGCTCCAGTTTTGACTCTGGCTGAGGATACTAATGGCTTCGTTGTCTATTGTGATGTGTCCCAGGTTGGACTTAGTTGTGTCTTGATGCAACATAGTCAAGTTGTGGCATACGCTTCTAGATAGGGTAAGGTTCATGAGAAGAATTATCTGACTCATGATTTGTAATTATTAGTTGTGGTGTTCGCATTGAAGATTTGGCGACATTATTTGTATGGGATTCATGTTGATATTTATTCTGATGATAAGAGCCTGCAATGCGTGTTCACTCAAAAGGAGCTAAATCTTCGGCAAAAATGGTGTCTTGAGTTGCTAAAGGACTATGACATGAGTTTCCATTATTATCCAGATAAAGCTAACATGGTTTCTGATGCTTTTAGCATGTTTTCCATGGGGAGCTTATCTCATGTGGATGAAGAGAAGTAGGATTTGGTGAAGGATATTCACCGTTTTGCTAATCTTAAAGTTCGTCTCTTAGATTCATAGGATAGTGGTGTGTTGGTGCAAGAGGTGGAGAAATCATCTCTTGGTGCTAAGGTAAAGAAGAAGCAGGTGTTGGACCCTATCTTGATGTAATTCAAGAAGGATGTGGGTAGGTAGAAAGTGATGGCTTTCGAGATTGGTGGTGATGGTATCTTGAGGTACTAATAAAGGATGTGTGTTCCCAACATTAATGGGTTGCGAGGAAGAATTTTAGCCGAAGCTCATGAGTTGCATTATACGGTTCATCCTAGTTCAATAAAGTTGTATCATGATCTTAAGGAGATATATTGGTGGGATAACAGGAAGAAGGATGTGGCTAATTTTATGGCTAAGTGCATGGTGTGTCAGCAAGTGAAGGTGGAGCACTTGAGGCCCGATGGATTGTTTAAAGAAATTAAGCTGCCTGTGTGGAAATGGGAAATAATTAATATGAATTTTGTTAACGGTCTTCTGCGGTCTCGAAATCAGTTTGATTCTATTTGGGTCATCATAGACAGGATGTCTAAGTCTACTCACTTCTTGCCGACGAGAACTAATTACTCTGTCGAGGACTATATAAAGTTATTTATTCAAGAGATTGTGAAGTTGCATGGTGCACCTGTTTATATTATCTCTAACTCATTGCATTTTTTGCACTCATTTCAGAGAGGTTTGGGGACTAAGGTGAGCCTTAGTACCACTTTCCACTCGCAAACGGCTGGGCAAGCAGAGAAAACCATTCAAACATTGGAGGATATGCTCAGATCTTGTGTGATTGACTTTGGTGGTAGTTTGGTTGACCACTTTCCTCTTATAGAATTTGCCTACAATAACACCTATTACTTTATTATTGGTATGACTCCGTTTGAGGCCTTGTATGGTAGGAGGTGCCGCTCTCCTATTGGGTGCTTTAACGTTGGTGAGGCTGGGTTATTTGGTCTTGATTTGGTTCACCAAGACATATAGAAGGTGAAGGTGATTATGCATAGTCTTAAGATCGCCCAAAGGCACCAAAAGTCCTACGCAAATGTGAGTTGAAGGTAGTTGGAGTTTAATGTTGGCGACTGGTTATTCTTAAAGGTGTCTCCCATGAAGGGACTGATGCAGTTTGAGAAGTAGGGAAAGCTCAGTCCCCATTATGTTGGTTTGTATTTGGTTTTGAGGAGGGTTGGTAATGTTGTATATGAATTGGAGTTGACTGCTGGCTTAGGCTCTATTCATTCGGTCTTCCATGTCTCGATGTTGAGAAAGTGTATGGATGATCCTTGAAAGGTGTGGGCATTTTAGATTCCTTGTCTTATGAGGAAATTCTGATGGAGATCTAAAATAGGCAAGTCTGTCAGCTACAGATGAAGGATGTGGCTTCTATAAAGGTTCTTTGGATGAACCAAAAGTTTGAGAAAGCTACTTGGAAAGTCGAGGAGGATATAAAGTTCAAGTATCCGTTCTATTCCCTACTCTGAAAAATTATGCTTAAGGTATGTGCAATCTTAACTCTTTATTTTCTGACTTTGTTAAAGGTAAGTGTGGGTATATTTTTGTATTAAATTGTGCTAACGTATGTCTTGACCCATCATTCAGGGACAAATGATCCTTAGAGGGGAGAATAAAACACCCCAGGTATTTATCCTTGGAAAATTTTGAGTTCTGAGCTTACTGCCCTGACTACGACTCTCCTTGCAAGTCGAGGGAGTAATTGCTGGTCATAGGACCTAGTCGTAATGTTCCCAGTGAGATTTGTCTAAGTCACCGTTTTGACAATGACTACCATGTTACGAGTCGTAAGGACTCTAAACGACTCATATAGTCCTTTCCATAAGGAAACCAGTGTGATGCCCAAAGTATTTCATCCTGAGTACAACTAGGATGTAACAAGTCATATGGACTCATTACGAGTCATAAGGTCCCTATCATAATAGAACAGTATTGGTGGTTTGTGACACTGTCTATCATACGTCTGAGGGGAAACGAGTCGTAGGGTGACCCTACGAGTCGTAAGGTCACCCGTAATGACTGGCGGATTATTTTCAAGCTTTTTAATGAGCATATTTTAGACATTTTTATCTTATTCCAATAATATCCCAGGACTTTTAAACATACTTGGGACCCCATTTTCATCTAAAACACACATCAAATACACCCTCTTCTCTCTCAAATCTCCTCAAGCATCAATACTTAGGGTTTCAAGAAGTGGGTTAAGTAAAGCTTCAAGGGTTGAATTCTCTCCATAATCTTGGGTATTTCAGGCATGTGCTCTACCCTTAAAATTATTTTATCTAATGCATGACTTTACATGGTTAATTATGCGGATTTGAAATAAGGGTTTTGATATGGCTGAGGGCTTTGACATGAATGGTTTTTAAATTGATTTTCCCTGGTTTATTATGCACTATTCATGCTTTCTTAATAAATTTGAACATATGGGGTGAATGGGATTGGTGAATAATCAAAGGGGTTATGTTCTCTCCAATTTTGATGAATTTTTCTTTGACATATAGTTTTGGAAATTGAGTTCCCTCAATCTAAATGTGAAATTGATAATGATATATGGCTTTGTCATATGTTTTGACTTGCTCACTTGAACCAATGCATTGTCATAAAAGGTTAATGAACCATGGTACGATTTTATTGAACTTTGGGTTATGTGAATTCCCTGTCTGAATATTAATTGAACCTAAGGGGTCATGAATTTCCCCCATATGATGGTTAATGGATTGTGGCATGATAATGAACTTGCAAGTGGGGTTGATATGACGATAACAACGGGATGCTTAAATGCATAATCGGTTCAATAAATTGGGAATGTGTGTTAAATACTTTAATTAAGATTAAAATGGGTTGTGTAGTCGGGCCGTGAAAGTAGAGGTCCCGAGGGACCAACATCAGAAACCGCATTACCAGTGCAGGGGTCTAAATGACCAAGACGTTTGAGTCCCCCTTATTATTATATGATTGGGAGGTTTGAGTCCCTCATGTTATATAAATTGGTGCTTAAGTCACCTTTGATTTATGCCGGAAGGTTCGAGTCCCTCATCAGACATTTGACATATGATTATCCTCTGGTTCATGCGACTACATGTACTGGGCCCCTTCTAGATGGGGGAGAGCTGGGCCCATATAGCCTGTGGGTGCCTTGATTATGATGGTTATGCTACAAAATCCATGTTAAGATTTTAAAAGTTTATGCTAAGCCTTATTCCCTACTCCGGCATATGATATTCTTTTACCTTTCCTGCATAGTGATCAGGTGTTCATGGATAGTTTGTGAGTTGACTTAAAGTGTTGAGCTTCCATCCTTCGGAAGATTTCATTCATGTTTTGGTTTCTTATGTCTTAAACTTTGGTTCGTACTTATTTTTGGCTATGTTCGGGGGCATGTACCTACACTTTATTGGTATTCGATTTTGTTAGAGGTTTTGTGGGTACTGTGGACTTGAGTGTTGTGTTGGTAGTTGATATTGGTGTAGGTTGGAGGTTATTGATATAACTTAGAATACTTGAAATTATGTTACTCGATCTTGTTATGTGTTTGGACTTTAGTCCATGTTAGTGTTTTGTGTTCTATTGTTTTAGAAATGGTGGTGGTCTACGGTCCTCGGTGGACTTGAGATACACGTCACGACCAGGCCTTGGTTCGAATTGTGACGCCTAGGGTTTCTGAAAGCCACGCGAAGTAGAGTCTTGTTAATGAGTGTAAAGCACTCCACACTTATGTGCAAGATGCTACAAAACGTCTTTTGAAAGTCTCCCTTCTTTTAGCATTCATATCGTTCGATGGAGCGCTAGCTCTACTGAATTTCCCCTTCTAACTCGTCCTTCATCCGTATGCAGGAAATGCCTCCCAGAAGGAATAACGGAAAAAAGAATAGGGACCAACCCGCATCGCCAACTGTTCAGTAAGAACCTTTGAACGAACATGTCTCTCATGCTGAATTCAGGGCCGCTTTCATAATTTTTGTCCAGTCTGTGGCTGCCCTAAATAACCAGCTGACTGTTTCCCCAACCAATCAGTAGTGAATACGGCAACAGCTAGGATTTGAGACTTTTCTCGAATGAATCCTCCAACATTCTTTGGATCCTAGTCTGGGGAGGATCCATAAGAGTTTCTTAATGGTGTACAGAAAGTGATTGATATCATGGGTGTCACTTCCAGCGAAAGTGCTAACTTAGCTGCTTACCAATTACAAAGGGTGACACACACCTAAGTTAAGTAATAGAAGGAAGATGGAGGCGCCGATGCAGGGCCTGTAGAGTGGGATGAGTTTGCTACTGCTTTCTTGGATAGAATTTTCCCACTAGAGTTGAGGGATGCCAAGGTGAAGGAGTTAATTAATTTAAAGCAAGGTAGCATAAGCGTGAAGGAGTATTCACTCATCCAATTAGCATGATATGCTCCAACTATGGTGGCTGATTCCAGGTCCCAAATGAGTAAGTTCGTGTCTTAGTTTCTGAGGACATGGTCAAGGAGTGCAGGACTGCGATGTTGATTAAGGAGATAAACTTCTCCAGCTTGATGGTTCATGCTCAGCAGATTGAGAAAAAGGAGCTCGGAGAAATGGAAAGAGAGAATAAGAGGGCCAAAACTGGTAGTTTTAACTTTTCTCAGTAAAGGTCTGATGGTGGGAATCATTCCCAATTCCGGCAGAAATGTTCAGATCCAACCCAATCTTTTTCCAGTGCTCCAGTGCTAAGGTTTTGGCCTAAAGCTCCTTCTACTTCTAATAGGCCATGAACTAGATCAAAATCATTCTCAATGAGTCCATAAGAAGTGATCTCATTTTTTTCATTGGGTTTGGATAAAGACCAAAGATCTTGAATGACCGATACGCCAGAGCAACTCAAAAGATAAAGAAGTATCGTTAATATCTTCATGCTCGTTCCAAGCTCGAAGTACCATTTGTAGAAATAAGAACCCCCTTCGTTACATGATTTCTTATTAATATAGATAAATATAAGATCTATGGGGCAATTACTTAGAAGTACATTTTGTGCTACAACCCTTCCTATCTGATAGAAAAGGATCCCATGATCCTGAACCGATCTTACCTGGGATCACAAATCCCAAATTTGTCTATGAAGAGTGGATCTAATTGTATTAGTGTCTATAATTGATTTCTTCAGTGTAATACTAATCGATAGAACCTCATTGGTAAGTGCTACAAGATCTCGTGCATTTGAACCCATGGTTATGGACCCAAATCTGTTAATATGGAACATTTTCTTTTCCAAGTGAAATCCCCTAGTATATGAAAGAGTGAAAAAGTGCTTTCGTTGTTGTGAAATAAGAAGCCTTTGTAGCTTAATACACGTATTTAATTTATTCGGAGCTATTGGAGTGGGATCCACTTTTTGGGGAATATGAGTCGAAGCAATAACAAGAATATTTCTAGTAGAACATCTTTCACAATCCCTGGAGAGATGGTTCACTAATAGACTGAGGGATAAGTCATTCAACTCATTCACATCCAGGTCATGAATTTTTGGAATCCATAATATGCAAAGAGACTTTTCTTTTGCTAATTCGAATTGAAGGGTTATATAAAATCGGTCTATTTTCGGCATCATATCCACAGTTAGCCCATTCATTCTAGTTAGCAGTTCCAACTCCGTATCATGGTCACGATCGATATAGTCATTAGCATCAAGATTGTCACTATCATCAATATCGTCACTATCATCAATATCATCACTATCATCAATATCGATCTCATCAAGAAAAACACCATTAGGCTTGTTATCCAGGAACTTGTTCAGATATACCGTAATAAAAGGAACATAGGAGTTTGTCTCTAGGTAGTTGATCAAATAGGATCATCCAGTTCCTATAGAACCTATCACTAAAATACCCCTAGAAGGGGATAAGGCTAAGCGAAGTAAAAAGGGTTTTCCATGATATGGGAAATGAAAACTATTTTCCCCACCCGAAGTTTGTGAATAAGTGATTGTCTGATAATGAGCAAGGAATATCCGTCTTTCTGCTAAGCAAGATGGATTGAACTCATAATTCATTAGATGTTTTTTATGAATGTCAACTAAGTATCATAAGTAAATTTCTCCCGGTTGTTCAATCATTTGATAACCAAAGGCATTCTTTGATAAATGATCACTATGAGTCAGACTCAATAGAATTTGATCAATCCTATTTTATGTCGTTAAGGTGGAGAACTGAACCAAGAATTCTTTTTCTTCATCATAAATCGAATCACTATTTGCGACCCAGGATTCTATTTTCTCATCAATCCAATCCTCGTTCACGTTTTTTTTTCTTATCAATGAATAGATCTCTTTACTTGTATGACTTAGATGTCTCGTATTTCTTGAAAAAGTAATTCGATTGATGGGATTTGGTATGATCTCGATGATCTCGATGAGATTGATATTCCAATCTTTATTCTTAGAACGTATTAATTTTACCTCATAAGCGGGACCAAACATGTTGCCGCTAGAAGCAGAACCCCATATTTCTTCTAGAGAATCTCCTAATTATTCCAGTGCAACTAGAAAGAGATTTTTTAACCAGAAAGAATTAGGTTCAGATGTAAGATACTTATCCAGAAGTTTTTGCAACTCAGTCATAGACGATGGAATCATCAAAGATTTGAACTTTTTGAACTCTGTCTGTAACTCACTAGAGGCCCGGGAAACAAAGAAAAGTTTTGTACGAACGAGATATCCAGTAACAAGAAGGAAAAGGATTGAATAGAGGAACTCCCAAGCATTTGGCGATCTCACTTGGAAAAGAAAATGTTCCATATTAACGGATTCGAGTCCATAACCATGGGTTACAATGGACGAGATCTTGTAGCACTTACCAATGAGGTCCTATCAATTAGTATTACATAGAAGAAATCAATTATAGATACTAATACAATTAGATTCGCTCTTCATAGACAAACTTGGGATTTACGATCCCAGGTAAGATCGGTTCAGGATCATGGGATCCTTTTCTATCAAATAGGAAGGGTTGTAGCACAAAATGTACTTCTAAGTAACTGACCCATAGATCCTATATCTATCTATATGAAGAAAAAATCATGTAACGAAGGGGATTCTTATTTGTACAAATGGTACTTCGATCTTGGAACAAGCATAAAGAGATTAACGATACTTCTTTATCTTTTGAGTTGTTCTGCCGGATCGGTCGTTCAAGATCTTTGGTCTTTATCCGGACTCGATGAAAAAAATGGGATTACTTCTTATGGACTCATTGAGAATGATTCTGATCTAGTTCATGGCCTATTAGAAGTAGAAAGCGATCTGGTGGGATCTTCACGGACCAAAAATGATTGCAGTCAGTTTGATAATAATCGAGTGACATTACTTCTTCGGCCAGAATCAAGGAATCCCTTAGATATGATGCAAAAGGGCTTTTGGTGTATCCTTGATCAGAGATTTCTCTATGAAAAATATCAATCAAAGTTTGAAGAAGGGGAGGGAGAAGGAGCCCTTAACCCGCAGGAGGATTTATTCAATCACATAGTTTGGGTTCCTAGAATATGGCGCCCATGGGGATTTCTAGTTTTTCTATTTGATTGAATTAATAGGCCCAATGAATTAGTCCAGGTCATTTTGGGACAAACGGATCATTTATGATAAAGAGGATGAGCTTCAAGAGAATGATTCGGGGTTCTTGCAGAGTGGAACCATGCAGTACCAGACACGAGATAGATCTTCTAAAGAACAAGGCCTTTTTCGAATAAGCCAATTCATTTGGGACCCTGCAGATCCAGTTTTTTTTCTATTCAAAGATCAGCCCCATGGCTTTGTGTTTTCACATCGAGAATTATTTGCAGATGAAGAGATGTCAAATGGACTTCTTACTTCCCAAACAGATCCTTCTACATCTATATATAAATGCTGGTTTGTCAAGAATACGCAAGAAAAACATTTTGAATTGTTAATTAATCATCAGCGATGGCTTAGAACTAATAGTTCATTATCTAATGGATCTTTCCATTCTAATACTCTATCTGAGAGTTATCAGTATTTATCATATTTGTTCCTATCTAACAGAACGCTATTGGATCAAATGACAAAGATGTTGTTAAGAAAAAGATTTTTTTTCCCAGATGAAATGAAAATTGGATTCATGTAACATGGGAGAAAGATTTTCCATTCCTTACCGGAAAGATATTTGGCCATGAAAAAGTGATTAAGTAGAATAGAATTAACTGGGTGGTAGAGTCGTGGAAATGCTTGTTTCTTCCATATTTTGGACCTTAGATCCATGGAAGAATATGTTACTGCTGAAACAAGGAAGAATTGAAATATTAGATCCAAAAACTATGTATGGATGGAATGAACTGCCTAAACAAGAATTCTTGAACAGCAAACAACCAGTTCAAATATTCACGACCAAGAAGTACTGGATTCTCTTTCGGATGGGCCCAGAAAGGAGAAGGAGGGTTGGAATGCCAACAGGCTTCTATTATATTGAATTTACCCGATAGTCCTTATTTTGGGAACGTCTAGTGCCAAAGTCACTGAATGGGTAAGTCGCCAATCCCTGGACTATGTAATGTACTTTATCTGCTGGGTTACGGGTGAGCATTTTACCAGAGGTTTCTAATCTACCCTTGTTTGATTTCTGTTGAAGAATATACTTGGGGGTGGGTGCAGGGCGGATGATTTTAAAGCGGACTCCCCATTCCTTAGATAGAGAAGATCACCAAGATTTTGAGATCCGTTGCCGAATTTATTCTAATTGAGAATGCTCATTGAGTGAGCATTCTCAATGTCACGCCCCAAAATCCCATCGGGCCGGACTGGCACCCGAAACCGAGAAGGCCCGGGAGAACCCGTTCAAATAGCTGTACTTTCACTTACATGTCACCAAAAATTTGGACAGCACTTCGTTGCATATAGAAGGGTTTAATTACCTGTATCAGCACAACACGCACAAATATAAATATATATAATACTTGGCCGTAGGGGCCACCACATATACAAATATAACATCACTATATAAACTTCCATGACTTTACCTTTCCTTATGTCTACAAAGCCTCTAGGATATACATGACATAACTAGGGTCGGGACAA